>NC_092239.1:31688992-31988992 GCF_036320965.1 Panulirus ornatus | reverse complement strand
GTAAGTCGTGGCTGTCGGTGGTGTTGGCGAGGAAGGTGTTGTTGTCGCTGAGGAACCTCTCCAGGATGCTGCGGAAGACTTGGTCAGACAAGTTGAAGCCCATCATCTGTTCGGTCAGCTGGGACTCCAGTTCCCGCTCTAGCTCCTTTGTGTCATGCTGGTGGGCCATAGTGGACCAGGTTATGGGTTAGCTTCGTGGTCCTTCTTCAAAGTAAGGGTCAGGTGTTTCCTAGAGGAGAGAAATTAAAACATGAAACGTCATTATAAAATACCGTGAGTAGATTAATTATGTCTCCCTCTCCAGTATCACTCATCACCATTACGGAAGGACACACTACCAAACACATCTTCATTATATCCTCAGTAAATCGAAATTCCCTTCATTCTCACCACACTTTATCTTCACATTACACCCAGCAGTTATATCACCACATCTTCGACAACATTGGCCTTTGACCTTGTGGGTAAGATCAAAGGCCAAGGTTGGGGTGCGATTCACTGAAAAGAAAATGAATGAAAATTATATAAGGAAATATAAAGAACCAAAACAGTAGGCTCTTCCTCCTACAGAGAAGACATTAAAAGGAATAAAAACCATGTTTTCTGACTCATGCGAACGAAGACAAGAAGAATCTGATCACATACAATGCCAACATTCACGAGCGATGGCAGCACATCTCCCATCATGTTCACAGCGAAGAGAGAGACACTACCAGACTCACCCCTCACTACATCCTTTATAAACCTAGATGCAATTCACCTTTGATTAAAGCACTTCACTCTCGACATACGTACACATCTTCACAACATCCTCGACCTAATGAGTCAGATCAAAAGTTAGTGATGTCGAAGGTTGTAAGTAACGTAAATGTGCGTTGATCTTCACTAAAACTTCTTCTTCACTGCACCCACGACACCACTGGTTTTTGACCTGATGCTTATAGGTCAGGTCAAACGTCATTTCTAACAACATTCTCATCTTCACAATTCTCGCGACACCATTGGCTTTCGACCGGACGCTTACCGGTGGAATTAAACGGATCTTCGCCACCCCAACGACATTACTGGTCTTTGACCTGACCTTTATGTGTCAGGTCAGAGGTCTGGATTATGGTGGTGATTGCTGGGAGAAAATAAGAGATGAGAAAAGATAATATCTTTAGCTCCAGTGGAAGTATCCACAACTGTAGAAAAAACCCTTCTTGGCCTTCTCCTCAAAGGGACCAAAACACCCTAGACTACAAGGTGAGGAACACACTGTAAGAGTGCTCCTTAGCAATGAGAAAAGGTTGTAACTACGAGGGGAGGAATACAGAACAGCTTAGGCTACTGCGAGACAAAAAGGAAAAAACAGACGGACAGATATTATGATGAAATCACAAGGAAAAGGATGCAGTTTTGAGTAATTACTTTCAGAGATCGAAACATCTCGTTACTCCAGTGGCTGGTGGAGAGTGTCACTGACTCATATTTATAAATATTCCAAGTCGTGTGCTTCCCATAAGAGTCAGTGAAATGTGTCATGAAGAGACGAAATCCACATCACCTCGAGGCAGACAGAACCTGAGTAGGGTGCCCAATATTGGTTCCACTCCCGCCAAATTCATTCCATCTCCATCCTCCTCCTCACTTACAACTTCTTGTTGGATCCGTCACCCTTCGAGGAATCCTCTCCAAGTATCTCGGAACTCTCTGTGGAATGGTACATCTTGACCACATACCATTTTCCTCTTATCTTTTCATGACAGAATTACTGTTAGGCGACAGTGTTCTGCTGACGAATAGATTGCATTTGAATAACTTCCTATTCTCGCCGAGACGCTCCAGAACACTTTAGTACAGCATACTCTCTCTCTCTCTCTCTCTCTCTCTCTCTCTCTCTCTCTCTCTCTCTCTCTCTCTCTCTCTCTCTCTCTCTCTCTCTCTCATCACAGATGATCTTTGTGTCCAGTCTCCCACAGTGAGGCAGGCAAGTACACACACATATGACACCCGTCTGTTTTGCCTTCTGTCGCACTGCCTCCTGTGTCAGGGTTTCAGCGACTTCCCTCACATACAGACCAGTTGTGTGTCGACATTATCCTCGACCGTGATATGCGGCAGAACACAAGGGAGACCAGACTGACCTTCTCACATTCATCACTTTGAAAACTTAGTAGCCATGAGCGAACTTTACGATGATAGGATAGCTTTCTGTCGCCTCTCCTCCCAAGCAAAGGTCTATATCGATCTTCATCGTGACCAGAATTTCTGGTGAGATTTGATACCTCTTGATTTGTCAGGAACTATCGGTAAAGTTTGATTTGGGCGACTTTCTCCTCTTAAGTACACGATCAGAGCTCAAATGAAACACGGTTATAACACAACGACCTTATGATCGCTCGTAGTCCAGGCAAACGTGGTAAGGAGGTACGTGCGAGAGGATCATATCTGGTGGTGACGGTGCTTAACACTGTCAAGTGCACACCGCCACATGATACACAGATACACAGGCATTGTTGGAGCTAGACTTATAAACCTGTAGGAAACAATAGACCTGCTGTATGTGTTGTAGATAGGAAAAAAAAAAGAAGTCATGGGTTTTTCATGTGTATTGTGGCATAACCTGTTGGCAGCCTTGAAATAAAAGGGTTACTTCAGGATTTTACTCCTCGGTCATACTGAGAAAATGTTTGGTGTCACTTTACCGCTGTAGAGCACGTTTGGTGTCACTGTACCGCTGTAGTGCACGTATGGTGTCACTGTACCGCTGTAGAGCACGTTTGGTGTCACTGTACCGCTGTATAGCACGTTTGGTGTCACTATACCGCTGTAGAGCATAAAAGAAATTCTCATCTATTGTCTTGCACAAAGTTTTACGAGAAAAACCTAAACAATAGTCGAGCAATCTCCATTGTGTCCAGGAGAGGAAAGGAAAATTTTATTCATACGAGCTTATTTCAGGGATCTGTTGTGAAATATTTTGCTTCAGACGGAGGCTAAATGTAGGACAAAATATTCATAAACATAGACATGAGTGATGATCAGAAGGTTAAGAGTGGTTCCTGTTGGCTGATGGAAGGAAGTGGGTCGGGTTTTGGTGGTGCTGGGGTAGGGGGTCGTGGTCAGAACACACACACACACACACACACACACACACACACACACACACACACACACACACACACACAGGTGTCCCACTTGACATATGAAAGATGATCACGGGTGATATAGCTGCCAGCGCGAGCACCACACTGAAGAACACATGTGACAAATGAAGACTATGAACACTTGTGACAGATGAAGACGCATTTGACCCGTGAGAAACTCGCCTGTCACCGGAGGACACATAGATCAGGTTGCACGTGACACATGACAAAATGATAGACACACCATCTGTCACATGAAAACACAGTCGACTGTCAGACATTCCCGATACGGGAGGTTCCACTGGATACATGAAAATACAACTGATACGCGAGGAGGACACATGACACGTATGTATGCTTGTGACATATGATTTACATCTAGAAAATGAAAAATAACTCATGAACACATACTGGGACGATCTAGGAAGAAGCTGATTCATACCCATTCATGATACATGAGAATTACTGACACATAAGATCTAAGCTGACATGAAGAACTTAGTGACACATGAAGAGACGTGTTACACGATGGGTCTGTACGAGACAGTCTCGTTTCGTAGTGTGAGAGAAACTCTTTAAAGGTAAATGTTGGTCACAAATCTGAATGTGTCTGCCTATTCTATGAATAGGTAATGTGTTTGGAAATAAGTATTGCCTCCGTCTCTCTCTCTCTCTCTCTCTCTCTCTCTCTCTCTCTCTCTCTCTCTCTCTCTCTCTCTCTCTCTCTCTCTCTCTCTCTCTCTCTCTCTCTCTCTCTGCCCCTAGCTGGTAGTGGTGGTGGCCACTGACTAGGGAGATTCTGTTGGCGCTGCCGACGTCGGCATCGGGAGGTTGTGTGACGGCTGTGAAGTAAGCCGGAACTCAATTCTGTGGCTGTCAAGCTCCACTCCTTTGGTTCGTCTTTTTCTCTCTGCCTCACCCCGACGTAGAGTGCTGGCTCCGTAAACATACAGTCTCTCCCTCTCACGCATAGCACCTAACCTTATGTAATGCATGCGACTCGTTGATAGATAGATAGATAGATAGGTAGGTAGGTAGGTAGGTAGAGAGAGAGAGAGAGAGAGAGAGAGAGAGAGAGAGAGAGAGAGAGAGAGAGAGAGAGAGTACAGAAAGTTGATGGAAAGCTGGGAATTAGCGGAGCGGGAGGCGACGACCAGCACATGCGGGTGGATCAAGAGACTGGTACTGGAGGAAGACAGAGAGGAGGAGGAGGAGGAGGAGAAGGGTAGTGTTCAAGTGGGCCGGCTCAACAAAGGCTTTAGCTCACGTCTTTGATAAAAGATGACAGACGATCTTGCTGAGTGAAGGCTAACATGAAAATATACATAAAAAAAAAAGTTTGTACAAAACTCTGTTATCGATCTATCTCTTTTCAAACCGTATCTACGCAATCTTTCATAGGAACTGTTGTTAAAGATTCACCAGACCTTTCAGCCTGGCGTGGGCAGTGGCCTCTTGAGGGGCCTTCCATCCCGCCTTTTTTATCTTTCCCTTGGGCGATGGTCACAACAGAGAACAAAGGGTATTTGTTTTCTGTGATGTGATGGGAGAGCTTTCCTTCCTCGTTCCTGGTGATTAATTATGTCTATACCACTGAAGAGGACGTCGGCTTGTAGGGGAGTGGTAAAGCGTCTGGGTGGTAGGCAGAGGATGGAAGAATGTCTAGATCGATAGTACTAACTGTAGGATTTGGGGGAAAGATATTCTGAGTAGCTGACGAAAAGACGGAATGCATTTGGGTAATCGGCAGTCGCTGGGAGTTCATCTGGATAGTTGGCAGGTTGTTCAAAGATGTCACGGTGCTCGGCAATGTGGGGCAGAATATCTAGAGGGTTGATAGAGCATGGGAAAATGTCTCTATCATTTATCAAGGGATTATGAAAATCTCTGGATGGTCGAGAGGAGGAGGGATAATGTATGGTGGGGTGGCGGTGGGAATAGGAGATCTTTGAATAGTTGGCAAGTGTGGGAGAATGGCTGGATGGTTGGCGAAGACGGGGAAATAACTGGACGGTCGTTCATTGGAGAGAAAACGTCTGGTTGGCTGGTAGGGAGTGGTAAGAATTTCGGTCATATGGTTCGTCGTCTTAGGAATTGGGTAAATATTGATTGTGATGATAATGGTATGATGATGATGATGATGATGATTCATATTCTAATGCTGGTGATAATGATAATGATAACGTAATGATAATGGTGAGGATAATGATGATGTTGGGACGTGACATGGAGCGATAGTAATGATCATGATGTCGGCGTTTTGGGGAAGTGATGAACAAATTCAGTGGTGATGACCCAGTTGAGGTCAGTGGTGTTAATGCTGATGGTGATGATGATGGTGATAATGATGGCAGCTGATGAGACACATTCCTGGGCCCGTCACTCCCGCTCTGGCCGATGTGTATCCGTGAGAGGGTTTAGTTGATGGGTGGGGGACCAGCGCCGTAATATCCTGTGCTGGGGTCGGTCTCCTACCCGGAAATCCTCTCATTAATCTGCCTCATGCCAACCACACACCCACAGACGACCAACAAGATCAATCACCTCTCTGTCCTGTTCCTCCCACTCCCTGCACACCCACAAAGAACACCCCAGGATAAGATGATTCCCTAAAACTACCACCCTCCTTATACACCTGTACACAGCATCTAAGACGATGATAACCTATTACACATGCATATGTCACATCCCGGATCCTATTCACCTTCCACACCTATAGGACAAATCCCTAAACCTGTCCTCTCCTGTCCTCACACAGCTAAAGCTGCTCACCTTCCTAACACCTACATAATACTCACAGAATCTTCTCATTTCCTGTACATGCACACACTACACCCTGAACATGTTCACCACCGATACCCAGAATATACACCCATCTGCATGACGCGCCTCAGAACCTATTCAACTACACTAGGATCATCTCGTCTCCAGTGCATATATCTACATCCGCGTCCACTTCCCGACACGTAGTCATTACACCCACGAATCCGCTCATCCTCCTTATACCTACACAGTAACCCCAGGAATAGAGTTTATCACCTTCAGATCACAGACACAGTGTACCCAACTACCTCTTCTCCCACACCCACACAGCATACCCTACCTCTGTGTACTCCCAACTCATCCACTTACTGTGGACTTGTGACCTATTGTTCTCCCGTGAGAGTGCGCCTCACGTCCCGCTGGCATCTCTGTCACTTTGAACACCAGACCAGAACGCCCCGCACCAGGAAGGCTCCTTGAAAAAAGCTTTCTAAGGAAGCTTCCTTGGAAAGCTTTCACGAGGAAGTTCCAATCAAAAAGCTCCCCTAAGAAGCTCCCTTAAAAAGTTCCTTTTAAACATCTTACCTGAGAAGCTTCACCGAAGAAGTTCACTTTAAAAAGTTCCCTGGGAACCACTCAAAGAAGGTTCCTCGGGGAAGCTTCGCCAAGGGAGTTCCAAATAAAAAAGCTCCCCTGGGAAACTCCACTGAAGAATGTTTCCTGAGCAGGTTTCCCTGCTCATTATGGCCTCATTTTACTAAGCTGCTTAAATGTTTAACTCCATTTTCTTGTAAACATAAACTCTTTACTACGTGAACTTTGTGCAAGGCCGCTCACGTCTCGTTTCACTAAGACTTCCTTCTTTCCTCCTTTTTCGTGAACGTGCTTTAAAGTGTAAGTATAAGTTTCTATACGAGTGGTAAAAGACGCTGAAGATGTTTTTACTGCAAGGTGAACCCGTCTGAAGGTATTCTCCTCAGCGTGTGTCAGAGTTCGTGTGTTTCACAGAACAAAAGCACCACTACACGACCCAGTGTCATCTAACGCTCTTATTCTTCTACCTGAAACTTCTTCGTTATCTACAAATAGGGAAAATTGGTGCTAGTCTTCTCCATATGGTGTTAAACAAAGCATCGTAACTGTGAGAGGTATACATGAGCTTCGCTGTGTTATGGGTGTGGGTTCATGTGGACGACATGAAGACATATGTATATGGAAAATGTGGAGGTTAAGATCTGCTTCTCTTATGGCATGATGTGTGAAAATGTTTGATGGGCTTACTCCATTCATTCTTCGTGATGTGGAAACCGCACTGTTCTTCATGGGGGCTGTTGCAGTGAAACAGAAGAGTGTCACAATGTTGCTACGTTCGTAGTTTCTATAATAAGAGTCTTTATGTATGTTGTTACACTGTCAGTTGTAATCTGGCCGGTACTTTCTGCTCGTGAAAAGAAAACGAGTGTACTCACGCACGTGAATTCAGACTAGGATTCGTCTGGCCCTGCCAGTCCTACCAAGGAGTTGATACTTATGATGTGGCAGGCCAAGCATCTGGCCCCAACCTCTTAACCAGACACGTAACCCAGTTATTACCTTCCTGGAGGTTTTACCATCACTGCCAGTAGCTATTACCATTGTTCTGTAGGGGTCACAACAATAACAACAACTCGCACTAGCTCTGACCAGAACCATCGTGAACAGAAAATGGCAACAACTCGTTGTCTACCGCCCTGTTAAACGCGTGCAGTGGATTTTCATGGAACTGCAGGGGTGTTCTTTGATGTTGTGAGCTCGAGTTAACAACCCAGGTCCCAGCACCACATCCCAGGCCAACGACCCAGGTCCCAACACCACATCCCATACTGACAACCCAGGTCCCCACCTACAAGGAAACAGCAGCAGAGAGCTAGTCATTATATTCCACAGTTACCAACAATATTTGTCTCGAATTCATTTCACATTTTCCTTTTTTTTTTTTAATGAATTGAACAACCATGAATAAAAACTATCTTTATGTGTTCATTTACGATGGAGAATTTAAAGCGTGGTTGTGTTGCTACCCTAGTTTAGCATTTGTTCATTTTATTAATCCACAAGCGATTAACCAACAACAGTTCTAATTATTGACTCTAGGTAAGCCACCCGTAACAAGAGTGTTTTGCACCGACCATCATCAATTCAGGATATTAACGCTTGTCTTTTTATACAGTTTCCCTTCACCATTTTCCCTTTATGACGTGTATGTTCTCTGTATATCATGATATGTATGGCATCATCCCTCCTCCCCCAGCTAGGTACAACAGATGTTGTGTGGTCTCTGTAATATTCCCTACTTTCTAAACTATTGTCGTAAGGTTCTTAGCAATGTCCTCACTAGTTAGGACTACTGTTATGAGAGCTGGAATCACCCTGTTACTCGTTACGACTACTGTTGTTGAGCTCAGTGACACTTCCAGTTAGCAAGGGTTGACCGGACGAGCACGAAGCCTAGCCACTCCGCCCTCGTCCCCACACACTGACTGAGGCTCACATCAGAACTTAAAAACTTGTCACTGTGACCGATTCATCTGTTATCACTTATTGATGAGAGACAATGAAGCACGACAGTTTTTGACTGTAATCAGCATAGAGCGTCACAATCTATTTCAGGAGAAAAAGATGTTTCAAAAAGAAAAAAATGGTTTTTGTGCTACCATGTCTGTACGCGGTAATACATCAGCATGATACATATTTCCTTTTCATGTTATGTCGATTCGTGAAACCCTTTAGCCAGAGAGAAATGTTTAATCGGTATATTCCCGTCAACAGCAAACACAGTGATGAAGAAACTTTAGAATCATTATCACTATCAGCGTCACTGCTATAGTCAGAACACCTGTTTTAAGATGCATATGTTCTACAGTCCATGTCTTGCTTTTGAACTTCTGGGTTAACGTACAGGTGTTTTATGCTCTGTATCTCTGTACCGCCCGTGACAACAACACACCATGTAATGTTTTCATGACAGAACTAGGTTCCCGGAATATATATGAAATTATCTTGAAGATTTTACGAAAGAAATAACATGTGTTGGTATAACCACGAGGTTCTTGGTCATTATTAATATGGACTGTGGAGAGAGGAGGTGTGGAGATCGTGTCTCAGGGTGCAGAGAAAGGGTCAATCAGTGGTAAGGGAATTTGTCGTCAGCTTTACGTGCGTGGCTTCACAAACTCACTACACCTTAAAGTGACCTGTTACTTTCGTTTTCCTTTTTCCGGTCTTCCTTCATTCGTGGTCTCCCCCCAGTTTCTGTAACAGCTTTTGACATCGAAGTGACGTGGCAGGAAAATTGAAATTTTCTTATATTGCCATTGGTGGTAGACTTATCAGTTTTTTTTTTTCTTTTGTTTTTCTGTTTGAAGGTCCCAGGAACGGATAGAAATGTTCTCGTCGAGGCCAGGCCTTAGGGTAGAGCATGGTATGGAAGGGGGAGAAAATGTGAAAACAGGAAATTTGATGATGATGATGATGGTGGTGGTGGTATGAAAGAGCGTGAAGGAAGGCAGGAACAAAAGTAGGGTTGGATATATTGCTTGTTGACGGAAGGTAGGACTAACCCAGCAGTTTAGCTTTAATGAGACGGAAAATGTGACCAGCAATCCTGATGCTACAGTAATCTCAATTCAGGACGGTAGTATTTCCCAAGGCTTATGCTGTATACGACCTCTTCTTACTACTACTTCTACCTTTAGTACTAATGATAATAATACTCTTACTACCATTACTACACTACTACTACTACTACTAGTACTATTACCTCTACTGCCTACCTTCCTACCTACCAACCCATCTAACCATCCGCCTGCCCTGTATACATACCGACCTACAATGATACATAATCACCCTGCAGTTGCACTGTATCCTATCATCTATCTAAACTGTTTACCTCCTGCTTCCTTCACCATAGCATCGTTCATAGCGTCGACCTCCGTCTGCCTCCACCGTCACCGGAACATTACTCACGTACGTACATGTTAACTTCCTGCTAACCATCACCTGGAACATCATATCAACTAAGATCATGCCACGAGAGAGGGTGGGTATCTCTCGCTAATCTTGCTACTCCTGCTAGGGGGCACCCAAGAATAATGGTTACTGTCTCACACATGTCCTTCACTGGAAAATATCGTCTTCAAGTCTTTTGCTGGTTTCAGTCACCAGTTTCTACACTTGCGAAGAAGTTTTCAAACAGTATGCCAGCCTCATTAGCATATAAAACGTTTCTTTTATTAGGGAAGACAATAGCCTTATGTGTATACGTATATGGTGAGCGTTCCCATAGTTCTACTAGCCTCTCTGTTTGTTTTCCCGCTGGAGAGCTACCAGTGAGGGAGATATTATACCAGATATATTATTCCTCCCCTCCTGTATTGTCAGTTTCCATGAGGAACAGCGGAAAGAGCTAAGTGGAGGGTTTCCATCTATGATAAATCTACGCCATTATCTTTGGGAAAGTATCGAGGTAAAAGTTTCAGAAGATGGCGGAGGAAAACATAAACTTTGTTAATAGGAATTTTTTTTTTCTTTTCGGAAAGACAATCAGTCTTATATATCACCCTCACGAACACACAGTAGACGCAGCGAAGACCCTTGAACGTTAGCTCTTGGCGTCTGTTAACAGAGGTGAAGCTGAACTTGACGGAGATTTACCAGAGTAGCCAAGATGAAGTAATCTGATACTGCCATGACGGAGGACTGTATGGAGATGGCAGCAGCAATAACAGCAGCCAAGAAAAGACAAGTTGTCGTATACAATTTACTGTGTGTCGGTCGCCTGGGAGGACGAGCGCTCCCAGGACTGTGGTGGAGAAGCTGTGAGGGGGATTATTTCGCCAGACTCTGCTGCTGGGTCATAGTTAATGGTGGAGGAAAAATACCAAGAAGAGAAAGTAAAGATGGTGTGAGTTGCATATCAGCATGACAGATAATGTCATGCACAGGCTCTGTGCTAGTCCTCCCATCCTGACCATCCCACTGTATCCTACTCATCTCGTCCTGTGTCCTGCCGTATCGTCGTACATTACCCTCCTACCTTAGTCCTCCCTCAGTGATATAATCCTCCAGATTCCCACCACACCCTCCTCACTTGCCTCCGTCCCTAAGCCTTCCCCCGGCCCTCCTCATCTTTACCCCCAGTTAGCCCACTCAGCTCGAGCCTCACAATAGCCGCGAATACAGGAACCACTCACCCGCGCAGCGACATCCCCTCCCCCTATCCTAGAGATCTCGACGACAATGGCGAATGCAACGAGAAGTGAAAAATGTGGTTGAGGGCCTCCCGACTAACATCGCTGGCAGTACGGTAACTTTTAATCTATAATAATGAAGATCTGATCATTGTCTGTTTATATTTATATATATAAGATTAGGATTGTTCACTCGAACCTTGGCGTTATCTCTATTTCTTTTTGATCCAGATTATTTCATCCCATTAGTGAAGAAGCGGAGGGATAGATAGATGATGGATCACGATGATGATGGGTGGAGGTAGTGAGCAGTGAAAGATAGGAGACATAAGAATGAGGGATGTGGACGATTATGGAGGTGGAGACTGAGAGCCTTGAGTTTGTGTGTATTTTTTACTATATATATATATATATATATATATATATATATATATATATACATGAGGAAATTTTCGTACACACATTTTTCTGGTAATATGATGCTGTTGACCGCAACGAGTATTTTGACATGAGAAGACATTAAAGTTTTCACCAGTCCTTGAATATAGGTAAGGCATGTGCTAGGTTCCTGGATGAAACCACATTAATCATTCAGGCTGCAGACTTGTGAACTGATTGGGGTTCATATGTATTTCATCAGTTAATTAAGCTTAGCTCAAAATCATAGATACACTTTCAAATGACGATGAATCTAAATGTTGATAATAAACTTATTCTATATACTCATGTCTGGGTATTATATGATTCTGTGTTACAGTTAACGCAGCAATAACTGAATGTAACAACTATAAATTATGATAGATATAGTACAGTGCTGTGATCAATCTTCTAGAATGTATAGCATTAACGAAAAACGTTTTTACTGTCATTAGTTCGGTGTCAATATTCTCAGCAATTCATTGCATACATAGCACCACTAACGTTTCTCTCGTTCGTTTAAGTGTTCCGTGTCTAAAGTGATCATAGAGATATCTTCCAAAACCCGGAGAAAGTGGTAGAGATTTTCCTGTCGGTGATTATAACTTCTCCTTGGCGAGCTTAATGATCGCTGGCAGCTGATAATCGTTAAAGCCCAGATAACCAGCCAACCAACCAATATGATTTCGATTTAAGACTGGTTGGGTTGGTCAGACGGATGATAACTGTAGAGTGATGGAAAGACGTAGAGATAACCGGGCAATATACGAAGACGGCAAAGCCTGCACATGGTCGAGGTAGTGCTCCGCTCGCGTTGAAGGTGTCCAGTTCTGCAGAGCCTCTGTTGTTGTCAGGGTCATGGGTCCTGAAGTTTAGATCACAAACTCCACCTCACATCGTACGAGACTTTTGAGGATTTCCCTAATCGCTGGCCCTTACAACGGCATCACCAAGCCAGGAGATGGCCCTAACCTTAGCAGTAGGTCCAGATGAATATACGAATAGTTTCTGAGGTCTGAAGTGTAACGCTCGGGGGTTGAGAAGAGACACATCTATAGCGCTGGGGATGCGTGGAGATGAGACAGCAGAGCCAGTGTGATGATGAAGGATGGGTAAGGTGAGATTTGATCTGACACGGTGGAGATATATATATCCATAGACCGCGTCTACACTGGCCCCATGAGGTGCCCAGACTGTGTCGACGACAATGGGACTTTTGGCATCGAAGTTTATCCGGGTGTAACAGATATTTGGTCCGTAATGTGTGACGACCTTAGACGTATTTTTGCATGGAAGTCTTAAAAAAGATAACACATACATGTATGGTTTAATGTGTAGGAACCTTGATGGGGTAGAACCGTATTGCATGCATGTAACGCTATTCGTGTAACAGCATCTGTGACTTCGTTACGTGTGCGTGACGTACTTTACCACGTCACACACTGCGGCAGGTACCCCATCTGAACCCTTCTTGGCCATCTCGCGACATCTGGCCCCGCTTCCCGGGAACCAGCTGCCCCAACGCCCCAGCCACCAACTGGCCTGCCTCCCCCGACACCTGAAGGAACCCTCTGTCCTCATTCCCTGACGTCCCAGAGACCCTCCAGCCCAGCCCAGCCCAGCCCGCCTCTCCTGACGCCCCTTGCATCATCTAGCCCGCCAGCCATGACACCTCAGGGACCCTGTAAGCCGCTCCCTTGGCGCTCGAAGGACGTTATCAAGGCAAGGCAGGAAGTAAATTCAGATGATGATGTTCTCTTCGTGCAAAGATGACCCAAACACATCGAGAGAGCTTGCGTGGTCTTAGAAATATCCCTAAAACCTGGAGGAAGCTTACGATACTCAGGAGGCAGTTATGAATTAACCGTTCCGTCCCTAATAACCCTGACAGTTAACAAACTTGGAGCCCAACAACCAATCAATCATACTCTCTCAGTAACATGGCTGTCCCAGGCAATATTCTGCACGGCCTTAATAACCCTGGCAGTTGATAGGCCTAAAGCCCAAACAAACAACCAGCCAATATTCTACACACCTGATGTAAACATTTAAAGTAATTTAAAATTCATTACGGTTTTCCATCGGATGAGAAAAAGAAGAGATCCTGACTCAACAGTCTATATACAGACTGTTCATATTAACTTTCCTCGAGGACCTTTGAATAAAGGCTCTGGCTGGATGTTACTGTCAATACATATCTTGTATCAAAGGCTAAAACGCCCTGTCGACTACGGACTCCGTGCCTCTCGGCGACAGTTCTCCGTTTTCTATGGTTCCTCTATATTTCTGCTGTGTCTCAGTAAGTCTTACATCTTAGTGCAGATCGTAAACTTACCGAGCGAACGTTACGTATCATTTAACCCGAAGCTGTACAACGTCGTGAGAATATCAGTTTATCAGCCGTCGTATTAGCGCGAATGCTGGTGGTGTATACCCTGGTATGTTAATGTAATTTATTTGTATTCTGTATGAGACTGACGAGTATATAAGAATCTAAAGGCGATATAATTCGTGTACAACGGCAGGACGGAGGAATTTATAAGATGTGCGAACCTAAACCATAAATATTCTTTGTTCTGGAAGACTAGTCTGGTCGAGACAAACCAACAGTCATTGGACAAAGACAGAAATAAGAAAAAGAAAAAACATAAGAAAGATATTTTCTGAGCTTTGCCGCGGGTAGAGTAGACGACTCTCCCTCCCGAGTGTGTACACTCGTGGACTGAAGGTTCAGGGACACGATTGAAAAAAACTTGAGGCTTTTAGGTTGAACTGCTGGTCTAGGGTGTAATGACCAGACTGTCTGTTTCAGCCTAAGGGTAGAGAGAGAGAGAGAGAGAGAGAGAGAGAGAGAGAGAGAGAGAGAGAGAGAGAGAGAGAGAGAGAGAGAGAGAGAGAGAGAGAGAGAGAGAGAGAGAGAGTACCTGCCTACCTTTGAGCACCTACGACGAGATTTAGCTACAATAGCCGGGCTAACGCTTAGTGTTAGGGGTAGATCTAGTGAGAGGCAGGAGGCAACATCGACCACACGTGTCCCTGTGGAAGCCGACCGTGAATGAATTCGTTAGTACGATCCATATTTTTTCTAAACCTTCCCTTGTCCATCTGCTGCACAAATTCATTTTCGTGAGCGGTGGATATTTTCATCAAACTCCCAGATTCTGAATTTAAGAGGAACACACCCTGGCTCTGAATATTCAATCCTGGTTTGTACTGATCAATATTCGCCTGAAGATCTAAAGTTTAATTAATATGGAGAACAGGACCAACGCTTCGGCAGCCTCGATTTACCCGGTCCAAAACAGGGTCTGTTCGTTAGTCCATTCTGCAGTCTTTAATTCATAAAAAATAAAACATGAGATGTTCATAAATATTTATTCATATCACAAGACCTTGAAATATTCTTCACGCTTTACGTCAAGGGTCTTAGTGACAGCGATGGACTTGTGATAGAGCACGTAGATCTGAAGTAAAAGGTTACGTCAGGGTACAACGGGGAATATTTCTGCTTTATTTCCTCGTGTAAAGAAAACATGAAACGCTGAGGAAACTTTTCCTCCGCATTTGGCACCTTGGCGATCTAATTGAAGCTTTCCGAAGTTGAATCGTTCATCGCTCTCATTAAGGTTATTAGATTACACGAAGCTCTGGATGGTGAGTATTCCACCAAATTTCAGAGACTGTCGTCACAGACCATCATGATGTCAGGCGGTGCACAGGAGGAGGTCAGGTCCTCCCGTGCTGCTGCTGCTGCTCGCTGTTGTCCTGACCAGTCTGCTGCTGCTCTCGCCAGATGCTGAGGCGAGCCAGGACCTGGGCCCTGGCCGGTGTAGCCCTCTTTGTTGTCTTCCCCACACGTGCCATGCAGATCTGGTGGTTTTCATAGGTGATGATGAGCAGTGAGTCTCAGTGTCTTAAGGTGATTGACATATCAGTAATCAGTGATGCTGTTTCTCTGTGGTTCTGGTCGAGTATTGTCCTACTGGTATCTTGTGGAGGTGACTTTGGAGTGGGACGTATTGTTTCGTCTCTAAAAAACTGAGTGGATGGCATGTCACATCGTTATTGGGTCATTCCTCATTGGTGAACGTGAGATGTTTTCAGTTTTCATGATGTTAAACTGATGTTATATCTTAGTGGTTCTGGATGTCTGATGCGTCCTGACTATAAGGTGGTTATTCTACCTTACACCGTACTGGATAGAGGTCTGTCCTACTGGCACTCTGTAAGATGTGTTTCAGTGTTTTAATTGCAACTGGTTGACGTTGTGCAATGTTTTCAATTGCACCGGATGGATGGCATGGCACTTTCACGAGGTCCTCTCTCTACACTCAAAGTCATCACACTGCGCTTGCTGCCGTTCCTCCATACCCAATTTAAGGAGAATGACTGTAATGTTAGGTGATGCACGTATCTTGAAACGTAAATCTTATGTAAGATGTTCGTTCCTTACGCTTTATACTTGTGGCGGTTATTAAAGACGAGAATGGTTTCCAACCTATGCTATTCCGAGCACTGTTGGTAGGCAAGAGCCGGCTCGATGGTAACTGGTGTTAGTTTTTAAAGCTGTAATTATGAATATAAAGGAAAGTGGATCAGTTATGTCAATAGGTGTTGGACACCTTATCATACACGTATATCTCGATGTTAACTAATGTCATCAATGTAAGATTTTAAGATCAAGATATTTTATCACAGTGAAGGCTGAAAACGTAAGTTTTGTAAATTGAGACTTATTGCTAGAGGCCATTCCTCTTGTATGCACAAGCTGTAGTGTACCTTCAGTAATGTCTCGTAATTATAGGGTTTAGATAAACATTCGCTCACCAGGAAGATGATAACCCGTCAAAATCATACACTTTCCGAGCGTTTTCATATCGGAAAGAGAGTAAAATATGTAATATTTTTTCCTGTCTATGTTGGAACATCGTACTCGTATTTCATGGGTTATATTTCCACCGTGCGAATTAAAACTGGTGAAATATGACTCAATGCTTTCTCTGTTGTCCAGAATAATGGAATGTCCCAAAGTTTTACCTTCGACATAAAGATATGCTGACTGCACTCTGTTCAAACTTTGGCGTTTGTAAATCTGATGCAACCAAACTCAAAGCCAGGTCAGGTCAAGTCAGTTCATTGGCGTCGTCACCGCAAGATTTTCAGCTGAAAAAAAAATGTTATGTTGAACGAGAATATAAAAGTGTATCTGCGATGCTGTGGGTGGAGGTCATATAACATGCGGTAGGCAAGGGCAAGAATACAGCACACGACAGCATAGACGAGCTGCCAGAGGTGACACTGTGTCAAGACTACAGACACGGGTCGTCTCACACATCATAATGCTCGACCAGTGTGATAAGAGATGTGGACGTCTATATTTTAAAACGTGAACGTTGAACGTTCGGGAGGAGAATCAGGAGGGCGAATATTCCCTTCGCACTAAGAACCTGGGGCAAGAATATAAGACAGAGAGTGGTGTTAATACGTAGTAGTTTTGTACAGTATATTCGTTTGTGACCAGATGGTGGTCAGCATGAAGTGTCGGTCCTGGCGACTGTGATACAGTGACATGAACAACTATCAGAACACAGAGCATTAAGTCAGCAGTACAGAATGGAAGATATTCGCCAAGAGTCGTAAATAAAAGGCTTAGATGTGCTGGCTGGATCACTGTAAGGCATTTGGCTCTGAACCATATCTCCTCAAGGGAAGTTAAGACAGATGAAGAGGAATCTTCTTCAAGTATAAGAGTCATCATCCTCATGAGGACGAGGTGGAAATGGCAGAGATGAGACCGGCAAGTACGTATGATTCAGGGATAATGCTTTCGCGAAGTCTGACTTGTGAATTTTTAAAGAAAATCTTGTATGGTCTGAGATATGATTATGTACGGAAGTAATTAACTTGGAATCTTGTTATGTTGTTAGTCTGTTATCGGGTTTCTGAAGTATCTAAACATAACAAGATTCATGGCTTCGTAGCGTGATTTGGCCGGAAGAAGAGAGCTGAGCGTGGAGGTCACATGTCATTGATCTGAAAGCGGCAGCAGGAGGCTTGCGTGTATACAGTAATAAAAAAGACCGCGGTGAGGATTGATTGATGGCACCTACGCATGACTTCACTAGATTCAACTTTACTGAAAAATGATAAAGGTGAAACAAAACATGAGATCAAGAACAGAACACTGGAAGACTCCAGAGTAGCTGGAAAAAAGAATGTACGTACTGTGGTCTGCTTGCCTTGGGAAGTACAACTGGAGAGAGGAGGAAATTTGTGGAGTGGGAGAGTCAAAGTTAATCGCATGTAGGAGACAACGAGTGGAACTGAAGGTTAGAGTCCTTTGTCGGGAGGTTTCGAGGTATCAGGACCAGCAGGAAAAACTTGTTTCTTATTAGCAAAAACGGAGCTTGAATATGTGTGTGTGTGTGTGTGTTCCAGTAATGAAACCTTCCTTTAAAACTAGAGGTGTATAACATTAGCTTGTTAGGAAGACCACAGAAAACACAGGGGTTAACAAAGTTGTGGTTGCATATCCTGCTGAGGGTTTGTGGGCTTTGGTCATGGTACAAGATGATTACCTGAATGATGACTAAATTTTTCTGCACCCAGGAGGATCTATCTTTTCCCCTGGATGTAATAACAGGGTACATTTCGATTCCGATGATGCCCGTCTAATCATGTGAAATCGAGACCTCCTAGAGTGACTGTCATATTTCACTGTAATCAAAGGAAAAACTTATCATTATCACAGCTTGAACTGTAGCCTGACTCTATTCTGGTTACCTCTTTTTGTTTCGTATCCTAAGACAAAGGACAATGACAAGAGAGAAGTTCCCCTACACACATCTTAGTTGCCTTGATTAAAGAGGTGGGGACTAGCCGGCTGCGTAGTCCCAGGAAGTCTTCCACTGTCATCATTTAAGAACCACCTGTGTGTGTTGTATGGACGTGCTGTGTGGGTATGAGGATCGGGTCCAAGGACAGTTCGTGCTGCGCCATCAGGTCGCATGACGGCGCCACCTGTCCTACTGGACCGTAAGAAAACATATGACTGAAGAAAGAAGAGGTTGAGAATGTAGGACACGAAATGAGAGAATAAATATAGCATGAAAAGAGAGAATTATTAGGATACAGATGTTACAGTAGGAGTGGGCTGGAGTTGCCATGTGCTGCGGACGCTAAACATTTTACTATCAGTGGGAGACACGAGGTTCCAGGAAGTTCCAGGAAGACAATCATTATCATTCAGCCCCAGGATGAATGCCACCCGTCTCTCTGATGGCCCGGCCAGGTTTATTAAAGACGGACGTGCGTCAGCAACGTCCAGCGTCTAGAAGATCTAAACTAAATTTACCTCAGGTTAGGTCAGCTGGGATCTGATACGACAACCCTAAGAAATCAGATTTCCTGAAGAGTCTTCTGACTGGGTCCCTGTTCAGTCCAAACAAATTTCTTTATATTGATAAACGCACAGACGGAGGAACTCTCTCTCTCTCTCTCTCTCTCTCTCTCTCTCTCTCTCTCTCTCTCTCTCTCTCTCTCTCTCTCTCTCTCTCTCTCTCTCTCTCTCTCTCTCTCTCTCTCTCTTCTCCTACGGTGAGCGCCACGCGCTAGCCTTACCTCGTGGTAAAACCTGGTCGCACGTGAGGGCTCGCTGATTCACATGCAGATCCTCAACGCACGTCCGTTGTGGAGGAATCACGGTGAGGGAGTCTCTCGTGATCATCCTCCTTGTTGAAGAAATGAGATCCTCTAAACATTATCAATCGTCCTTCCTCAAAAACAGCAGTTTACCTATCTATTTACCTAGCTGTCTTGCTGTCTATCTATCTAGCAAGCTATCTTCCATCTATCTCTCCAGCATCTGCCTAGTTTTAATGCGTCTTGCGGCAGGTGTATCTATGAACGATATCTTATTTACCGCGTCATGTAAACAATTGTATCAGGAGGGAATTGTTTTTAATTTTGATGTTCGCTGCAACGGAACACGCGGGAACGTGCTTGGCGTTGGGGAATATGTGAGGTGAATAAATATAGCCATCGCTAGCGGGGAGGAGGGGAGAGGAGGAGGAGGTGATGAGACAGGGAGAGCAATGATGGCAATGTAAATGAAGATGAGTGTGTGAGGTTAGGGAGTAGTTGTGTGTCGTAGCCCGCCAGCCATCAGTGAGCAAGACAAACAGCAGAAGACCTGATGGTCTATAACGAGGTTATCTACTGCAGCAACTGTACCTTTCATTATTAATGAAGATATATGGAGGCGGGGTATTAAAGAGGACACTTCCCTATCCTCACTACCCCCAGCTTATCAACTTACAAGAGAAGGATTATAAAGAGCATCATGTGGTGTAGAGAAGATATAGTCATGGAACTTTTATCGGAGAGGTTGAATGGAAAACACACTTTTGATCTAATAACAGCAATATGATATTCTGAGGGAGAAGGATTTTAGTTTCTTTTCTGTAAAGGAAAAAAAGATGTTGATATACGTGCACATCATATTGCCAACCTTTGATAAGACTAATTCACTGATAGGATCATTTGTTTTGTACTTGTTTAGCTGTGCTTTGAATGTATCTCCGATGATTAAGGGTGTTAACTAACTTTCAAGAAGTATCACATGGCTGCAATGAGGGAGTTGCGAGTGTTAAGGGATCGGGTTTATTGCATTCATGCCATACTTAGAGCGTTAAGGGACCAGACTCATAGAAAGGCAGCTTGATATTACACTTCATTGTTCATAGAGAGGTTAAGGAGGTTAAGGAACTAAACCTCCACAATGAGAGTGTCAAGTGGCGTGGGAGGAAAGAAGGGAGAAGGATGAGGAAGGCTATATTACAAAATGGTGGTGTCAAGGGGCCGAGAGACTGGAGAATCGAGACACCTGCGTACCTTCCATCCCTCGCCTCCATTTCAAACGATTCTTTCCCCTGCCCCACTTCTTCCTCTCTCCCTCTAACAACCTCTTTAAAAAGAAAGAGACAAGGGGGGACTCCATACCTGGGCGCCTCCTCAGGGAGAGAGACATCTCTAGGGACTGTCAGTCGCGACGCCAGCCGAGGGTGAAACATCTCTGAGAAATGTGAGCGTTGACATACCCTAGGAGGAAACAACCCAGCCCAGGACCATGAACCGTGAGGACGCCTCGTTCTGTTGCTCCTTTTCACTCAAAAAGTCACATCCGTCTCTCGGTGAGCGTGAGGACGCCTCGTTCTGTTGCTCCTTTTCACTCAAAAAGTCACATCCGTCTCTCGGTGAGGTGTGGGTCGGGCGAGTATAGGGACCACGTTTAGTGGGGTTGTGGGAAGGATTGTTGAGGGAGATCGTGGGTTTATTTAGGGGTGTTGTTAGTGTCCTGGCGGGTTCCTCCGCGAGTTGAGAGGGAATGGTGGTGTTGTGAGGGTTGTGTGCATGATGGGGGGGTAATGTGGATGTGTTGAAATCGCAAGTTAACTCGAGCTGTTGGTGCCGACCACGGATTTCCATCACATGAATGTTCTGTGTTCATTGCTACGAAATGTGTCTCCCTTTTCTCCCTTACACTTCACTAACTTCCTACATGCAGAGTCCCCATGATTCACAGACTAATTTTCAGTGGACAGTCAACACAACGGTACACGGAGAATTTTTCTTGTACTTCCTGAGTTTAGGAAGTTGGAGTTGCGCTCTGAGTCCAAATGTATCATTAGTTCTAAGATGAGTGGTTGACGGACCCTTCCAGTCCTCACTGTCGGGAGCAGGTCAGTTAACCTCTCACCCCGGCCCTTGAATCTTGACACATATGTCCTCCCTCTTCACTCACTCACACATCTTTAACCCACGTCCAGTGTCCTGAGCGAACCGCGGTTTCCACAAAAATAAACGTGCTTCCTGGTTTTCCCACTCTTTCCAAATCATCGCCACTAATTTACTGACGGTTTTTTTTATTTGTTTTTTTTTTAAAGCGTTTTTTTCCACCGAGAGGCTTTTGACCTTTTGGTTAAGGCGCTCGCCTTGCTAGCGAGGGGGCCTGGGTTGGACTCCCGGCGAAAGGAAAGCTTTAGGCAAGTTTCCCTATCCCAGTTACTTACATTCACTTGGCCGTAAGTAAGTACTGGGAGACAGGAAGAGCAGAGAATGGCTCTCTGGGGAGCAGAGGTTTAAGAGGCAGTAGGAACATCGCGGGGCAGACCTGTGCTCTGCTCTGTCCTTCTCAGTTCAGCAAAGGTGGGAGGAAAAAAAATCGTTGAGGAAGAGACTATCGCCTCTGGTACATCTACGTCCATTACCTATCTCTCCTGGTGCATCTATCTCTCTTGGTACGTTCTGTACGCAGTGTCATATATCCCTGGACACCTTTAAGTCTCAAGACTGCGTTACAGTCAGTAGCACGGAAAAGATGGACTTCTTTGTGATAAAAAGTTCTTCGACGAGATTGTACTTCGATAACACAGCCTCACCGAAGGTTACCCTTCACTCGTGGCGTATCCACAAGCAGGTGGAATACGGTAACGTTCATATATATATATATATATATATATATATATATATATATATAGCACTGGCGCAACAGTAGGTAAACACGACCATCAGTAAAAACACATCCACAGAGCCAGCTGGGGACTGTGTTCGTAAACATGGGAATATTTGTATGCAGGAACCACAGTGGTCGTCAACTGTGGATCATCATATCATCTCTCATGTTGATAATGACGTCAATTTTTGTTGCTGATGCATGATTGTTAAAGTATAGATCATCTGCAGTGACACAGGTTAACGAATTAGTCGTACTTTTTATACATTGTATGGGATCACTGTTTAGAATCCATCATCATATATTCTGTCATTTGTCTGTGTGGTCTGCGTTTGGGCTGTTTTCGAAGAGGCGTAATGATTGTCGTAATGAAGCGTGTTTACGACTTCTTTTTTCTGTGATTATCATCTGATAAGTTCGTTATGGTCGCCGCGGAAATAGTCATGTCAGAGGCGAGACTGTCGAGGCTCAAATTGGACTCGATTTCGAGAGGTCGTCGTCATCATCATCAGAGGTGATTAATGAGGAGTGGCGGCCAAGGTCACAGACATCTACGTCGCTGTTTCCCCTTCCCCCGTCGACCCCAGGGATCTGACGTGGGGTGGCGCCATCTCATCACGCTCGATCTCTGCCAATACCGGCCTCCAGATTGTTCTGCACCCATGCTCACCCTGGGAGCGGTAGCGCAAAGGGATGACAGAGGTCACAATTTCTATTTTCCAGACTCCCCACTCCAACCCCCACCCCACCCCCAGTGGGGGAGATACACATTACATAAACTGTTACAAAAGTGGGTCAATTACATAAGCTAACGGTCTTCACATCCTGTGCGGGATAAAACCATCCCAACCCAGCGAGAGCAGTACCATCCCATCCCTGTCATGGGATAGCGGCATCCCAACCTGGCGGGGAAGGACAGTGTCATTCCATCCTGCCAGGATTGTCACCATCCCATCCCATTCCGGATAGGATAGGATAGGGTAATGGGTCTGTCCCACGCCGGTAACTATGGCATAACATCATCCAAGCAATGTTGAAAGCACACCAGTTGTTTGTTAGTGTTGACCTCATCATCGGCAAATTGACCGTGGCCGGCCAGGCTCAGCATGAGAGGGGTAGCAGAGCAGGATAATGAGAAGAGATCCCTCGCTCATTTCTTTTGAAAGTGTCTTGTGTTAGACTCGAGTATGTTGATAACTGTCACATCATCATGTCACAAACTTGATTCGTTACATCACATTATAAAGTCTCGTCATGTCACTGGTTCTCTTACCTCGATGCAAAAAATTAGATGGGGTTATAAAATGTCTGGATTTTGTCCTCTCCTCCCTCCCTCTCCTCTCTTATGGACGTGAAACGCTCGTAGTGTTATGACTGCAGGACGCCCATATTGACGTATTCTATGTATCAACGTGATTAGGGTCATGATAGTCGACCGCTCAAAATGACTGCCAACATGATAGTCATCTCTGATATCACTTGAGGTGGAATGTATCCTGTAACGGGGCGACATCGACGCTCTGTTTGTGCAATAACTGTTACTTGGTGTATGGTCAGCCGTGGATCATCGGAGCTTTGATTTGTGTATGATCAAACAAAATCTCCTCCGTAGATGTGTGTTGATTCATAGTTCTTGCCAGTGATTTGAACATTATTATATACATTTACACGTAAGATTAACTTGGTAGTTATAAGCTTATATAATTCTTATACAAATTCTTGTGTTTACCGCTCAGTATGCCGTATAGGATATTTATTTTGCAGTAAGGTACGAGCTGCAGTTTGGCTCATACCCAGAGCAAGACCTGTGGCCGGCCACAATTTTCCGCTGAATACGGAAAAACATCATTTCAGATGTTCATATCATCAGGCTCCTGCCGACGTACGAGCCAGCCATACCATAACTGCCACTTAAATCGTTCCATCCAATTGCACGCATTTTCCCCGGTTCTTGCATTTGCCCCCGTGGGTTCAGACGCAAGACTTACAGCATGCTTGAGAATGTATTCATACATCCAGAATAGTGTGGGTACACGCCGATCTCTTATCCATCAGGGCCTGAGGGTTATAAAGGTGCCGATCGTGCCCGATGATTGGACGTCTTAGATAGTTTACTGACATCATTTACCTCTGGTGGGGAAAAAGATACGATAGATAAGATATTTCCTCGACCCCAGGATGTAGATGCCCCGTTCGACTCTCCTCGCACGTCATGTGTGTTTATTTCTTTTAAAATATTTTTTGAAGGTGTTCCATCTCTTATGGGGGTTACCACGCCTTAGCATGAACATCAGTTTTTTATTCATGTTTCTGTGACCGAATAAAACACACACACACACACACACACACTTTACGAGCTTCCGTGGTGTAGTTGACAACGTTGCTGACTTTGAAACAGCACGAGCCAGCCCGTGGCCATACCTGCATAGGTTCGAATCTTAGGCTTGGCAGTAAGCCCGCACCCATCCCAGATGTTCATCCGTTAAAACCCTCTCTTGGCTCCTTCTGTTCTTGCCTCTATCATGTGATGAGACGGGAAAGAAGATACCCATCCCTCCTCTCCCGCCCCCTCTAACTCGTCCTGTACATACATAATGTATGTATACTTTACATGAACAAGTATGTATGTATTCACGGGAAGGAGGACAGCAGTGAGCAAGAGGCTGTGGGGCATGAGTACTCGACCTTTCATCTGAGGTGGAGGAGGAGTTCGAGAAGGACCTCTACAAGTGTTGACAACAGCTGGGTGGTGAGATTACTGACACTATTTTTTTTTTTTTTGTCTTTTTTGTTTCCAAAACTACAAAACTCAGACCACGACAAGTTGTGACGAGCGGATTAGAGATGTTATTGATCGCTGTCGTTAATTTGGGGGTAAAAAGTTGTAGTAGAGCCTGGGGAGGTGGGTGATGATGAGGATGGAGAACACATGTGTTCACACTTGTGTGTAGAAGGTTAGTGGGGACGGGATGGGAAGACCTGTTTACGGTAGTAGAAACCCTGCCGTCTCGAGGGACGGGATGGCAAAGAGTTTGACAAATGTGTGGTTGACTGCGAGTAAGCATAGATATTTTTGAGGGCGGATCTGAGCAGAGTGAATCACTAGAAGCATTCTTAAAGCAACTGATGATGTGCTTGTGTGGTGTAGTGGGCAAAGTCGATTGCGACAAATCTTCAGGTCAGGATCTGAATCCCAGTTTGGGTATCCAGCGCACTACCAACCCAGCTATCCATCTGGACCCTCTGGCGTTGCACTGTATGCACGTATACTGTGCAATGTAAACTGCGGAGAGGGGGGGGGGGTGCCTGAAGTGGTCGCCGGAGCCTGCGTTCAGCGCCTTCCTTCGAAAGCAGGGTAATAAAAGCAACAAGAGGTTCCCTGAAAGTATGTTTAAACGTTATGTGAGTGGCAGAGTTGCACTTCCCAAAAGCTGAAAAGGTCAGTTCACGGAGTAGCTTAACATTTGAAGCGTGGAGGAGATAATGGGGTATACAGCATACAGCTACAGACCAGTGTCTCAGTGTTGGCTGTAGAACACAGATGATCATCCTACGTCGTATGACGTCGTCCAAATCAGTCAACACTTGAATCGTATATCATCGGAAAATATTTTTCGTAGGAGTATTTGTACGACACAAGTTTGTCACGGGGAGGGACGAGCTATTTACCCTGCGCAAACAGCAAGATTTATGCCCAAAGAACGTAAAGCAAACAAGCATGAAGACACACACATACACACACACACACACACACACACACACACACACACACTGTAATATCTTTTTTTTTTTTTAGCACTTGTTCACGTATACTCATTATACATTCATCCTGCTTACTTGCTTTAAAAATGTTTCTGGGTTAAGCTTGAATTACTGAGGACGTGACTACCGACTGCTCGTTAAGTGGTTAGACTACAGCTGGAGGATGAACTTATTCCATGAAAATGTGTTTTATGTCCTTGTAGGAATTTGGCAGGATTCATAATAGGTGTAGCACCTCATGACTTAAAGTAGGTTCTTCGGTTCTGTGTCATCCTCATGGTTAATTCCTCGTTTCTTTGTTCTGGATTAATGAGGTAAAGTTAGTTTTTTTCATCATCTATTGCTATCTTGTCCATTTTTTTTTCTTGTCTCGTAACGTTTCATGCTGCATCCTGCTGGCTGCTGCGCTAGTCCTCACGAAACTGTTTCCTGTAGTGTTAGACGTACCGTCCAAAACAATTCACTTTTGTTTATCACTCGCTCCCAGGCCTCTGTACCTTACACATTTTAGTTCGCTTTTCACAGTTATTCTATACTGCGGCATTTCTACTTGCTTTGGTCTCCATACCTTGCCGGGTTCTTTTTTTCAGCGTTTTTCCCTTCCACGTTAGTCTGACTCGCTCACTCACGCTACCATACTGCTACCAAAGCCTTGCATCCACTCTGTGTTGTTTGACGCCGTCGCTTCATATTTCAGCTCTGGCGTCTACCCGGTAAAACTTGGGTTCGGGGTTATTTGTTCTCATCCTCATGTCGGTGGAGGGGCACATACAGAGATGCCCTCCGCTTCCCCCCTCCACCTGCCAGCCACCAACACTGTTTGATCATTCAGCCAGGGGTCCCTTCTATTGTCTGGTAGAAACTCCCCTGATTGCCACCCTCCTTCATCTGTGCACGGCATGCACACCATCCTGCTGTATCGTACTGTATCGTACTGTATGAACTGTAGCAAATGGCGAAGTCGCAAGGAAGGGCCATGCGGACACCAAGTCTCCTGCTTTTGTTAACAGATAAACAAACAAAACTTGAGACAAAAAGTATGACAGAGGTAGCAGATGTCAGTCGCTGTAGTCATATTACTGGAATTAATGTATGTCTACTGGCTGATGGGCATTAAGATAGAACCCCTCGCGTCAGACGCACGTAAGAGAAATGAAGGGAAGCTAGTAGGAAAAGAGCGAGTCGCTCCTGGCAAAGGGAAACATCTAGAGTACTCCAGATTATGTGGTGCAGTTTTTCAGGGAACATAAGACATCTGGAAATTCTAAGTTGCGTTAACACTGATTCACACAGCAGTTTCCTGAGTCATGTGAGTCGTGCGCTGGCTCCTTCGTCTGTCCAAGTCTGCAAGGACACGTTATCCCTCTGTGTTATCCGTCAGTAAAGGCAAGACTTGCCATTATTGTCCACAAAGATCGTTGCTGCTTCTGATTACACATCCAGGTCTGTGTCGCTTTACCTTCCTGACAGTGATGCATTCACGGGCCGACCAGGGTCGAGCGCATAGGTTCTATTCCTGGTTGCGGTAGTCAACCCAGCGGTTCATCCACCCGTAGGAGTTGGTCGATAGAATGGGTACCTAGCTCAGGCTAGGGTATATATATATATATATATATATATATATATATATATATATATATATATATATATATATATATATATATATATCGTTAATAGGATGGCCTCAGCAGCCCTTGCCGTCTCAGCTAACAAAAAAAGATTTATCATGACCTGTGTGCCATAGGTGACAGATCTCAGCCATGTATGAGTTCGTCTCTATATCATTCATAATCGTGAGTATCAAGTACCAGGTCTGTTTTATTTTTCTTTCACGAAAGTGTGCGTTCGTCGTGAAGAACGAGTGTCATGTAGCCGCGTGCTGCACTGCTCTTCGTGTGTGTGTGTGTGTGTGTGTGTGTGTGTGTGTGTGTTGTGACCTGAATTTGAGACCAGTGGGCCGTAAGAAGATATAATACTTGGCTATAATGATACATCCATTTTGAGACTGCCCCAATCTCCAGCCCGCCTCTTGATCCCATAACTATAAAACTTTCGGTTCACTTCGTGGTTTTCTTCCTGCCAGAGGTCTTAAATGTTGTTGAAATATTTCTACAATGGTTGAGCAAAGAGAAAATCTGAAGCTGCACCATGAAAGGGGACTGTTATTTGAGAATTATATGATTTACGACATTTTTATGATCGTACGATATTTTATGGTACTATGTGGTTGGCTGGTAGCCAGGGGCGCTACCTGCTGCCCTGCTGGCGTTGATGTGACGGTCGTCACGCGTGACGGGGGTCTGGTTTGTGGCTAACGTAACACCGTTGCTCAAGAACTTATAGATATTCATTTGTACATGTCTATATCAGACTAATTACGGCAGAAGCCACTGGGCTATGATGCTTTAGTTCTGGTATGAATGAAGACAGTATGCATGAATTAGCGAAAGCGACTGAGGATTTCCTCGTACAAGAATGTCACATTACACTGGTGACTTTGTTGCTAACCCATGGTCCTCGTCAACGCAACAGGGGATCCTGGGGCCATGCATTATGCATGGTTGAGGCTGTTTAGTGTCTACGGATGCGGTGAGGGGCAAGGGTGTGTCAGAATTACGTTCACTGCACACACACCACCAAATATCGGCAGCACGGGCCAGACTGGTAGAGGGTGTTCATTATATGGGATTCAGATGTTTCAACAAGTGAGTGTGAAGACTTGTACATCACCATTCCTAAGCCTTTTCTCCCTGCCTTAGCTCATGCTTATACCCTGATCTGATAAAATGATTGTCAGTTATTTCAAGTACGTCGTCCATTTAAGATAAATTAAGTCCTTGCTGATGATACTGAGTGTTATTTTAAGTTCAGTCATACATCTTCAGCTGTTTCTAAATCAAGAACTTTTATCGACCTTGTATATCCTGAATCATGGGTCACAAGTTTCATACGTTTATGAATAGTTCTGAATATCCATCTAAATTTCAGTTTACGATGATGGTATTTACTGTAAACCTGATGCTTTGACGGTTGCTATGTCCCAGTCCCCCAGGCGGGTCACCAGACAGGTATGTGGTCCTGGGGTCGGATGGGAGGATGGTTGAGAGCTGATGATGGTGGTGGTGGTGAAGGTGGTGGTGTAGGAGGGTATTTACGGTGACCGAGACGATGATGGAGACTTGGGAGGATAAGAGGGTGACGAGCAGAGCGGAAGAAAACTTTGAGTCCTCCTGTATTTAAGCCAGACTTAAGTGGTTGTTGTGTTGGGGTCAGAGTTGGGAGAGATGTGTGGTGTGCCGGCCACATGGGAGCAGAGGTGGAATTAACAGGAAGGTGAATAATGACATTAACGGTTGGAGAGGCGGTGGCCGACAAGACTGGAAGAGTAGGACAGGGCAAGGGCGTCTGACTTACTTGACGACGACTGTCAGAAGGATAGCAAAATGTCGTTCAAAGGTGGTGGATGAGAGGACTGGACGAGCATGGGGGTGTCTAGGGGATAGCGCTGGGATGCCTGGGGTGAGTAAGAGGACTGATCTCGAGGAATATTAGGTGAATGTCGTCTGCTCATGGCTGGAGGAGGGACTACTATAAAGGTGCTTGAACTCTATTCCGATCCAGGGGGCCTGGGAAGCACCGACCTGGGGATAGATAGGTGGATGAAGTGGATGCATGTGAGGCAAGGTGGATGTCTTGGGCCAAGTCAGAGTAAAAATAAAATGGTCAGAAGGACACAAGTGAGAGAGTATGCACGAGCAGACAGGCGTTCATGTTGAGGGAGAGGGAACAGGTAGGGTGAGGGCAACAATTATCAGGTGGTTAGGTTCGGCTAGGGGAAAGCAGATGAAACGGAAATGTGGTAAACGAGTTGTATGTAAGGGCAAGAAAAAAAAAAGGAGTCACAAGTGAGTTGAGCAGCAGTGGGAGGAGGAGAAAGGTGAGTGATATAAGGGAGGCTAGGGAGGCGGTGTTCCCGTACCACTGAGACAGGTGGCACACACATTTGTTGCGTGGCCACCAACGTGAGCCCTCCTTGTTGACGACGTACATTTGTCACCAGGTCTTAAAAAAAAAGTAGGCAGACTGGCAGAACAGAGGAGAGCATTAACACGTCACGTCTTGAAATATGGATCACCGCGTCAGCCTCACCATTCAACGGATTCGCTTCTGGATCGCATGGATAACGAGGTGATCCACAGCCATTAGCTGCATCACGCCTGGGGAGCATCGATCACCCGGGAGGGCGACAGATGAAAAGTGGAAAGAGAGAGAGAGAGAGAGAGAGAGAGAGAGAGAGAGAGAGAGAGAGAGAGAGAGAGAGAGAGAGAGAGAGAGAGCCATTGCCATATCACACTTCCCACTAAACCTCTGGCCCATAGCGACAGGTGCTCGGCTTTACAAACATGGGATCACATTGACTTCCACCATCAACACCATCAACACCACCACAGCAGAGACGCTGGTGTGGTGTCCTGTGTGAGGCGCACGCATCGAGGACTCAGCCACCAACAACAGAGGCGAATGAGCAAAATCTCATTCACGAACCTTTATACAGGATCCACCTTCAGTAGCATGGCTGTCAGGGCTCGATGTCTCCTCTTCACTGATATGATTCCTTTCACCATTCCCTCCACGTCTCCTCCCTCCCTCCCTCGTCCGCCTGCCGTCCAGGAAGACATCGGAGTGACGCTTGTGTAATCAGTTGAGAAAATCTTAGCCGATCATTGTCAGTATTTTGAGCGGCGGGAGTGTAATTATTTCTGGAAAGATTCGCATCAATACCGATTGTCGGAAAGATAATCAAACTTCTCTATCATTTTCATCTTCTCTCTCTCTCTCTCTCTCTCTCTCTCTCTCTCTCTCTCTCTCTCTCTCTCTCTCTCTCTCTCTCTCTCTCTCTCTCTCTCTCTCTCTCTCTCTCTCTCTATTTCCACAACACAGCAGCGGGCGTAGTCGAAAGTGTCCGCATTAAAGTCGAACTAGCTTGGAAAAAGGATAGAGACTCGTGATCCATTCTTCAGGTGAGGATAGACCTAACGTCGTGAAAGGATGACGGTAGAGTGCGGGCGTTAAAGCACAATGGTAAGAGCTGTGTGATGGGTGAACTGAGTGAACACTGTCGAGATGAAAGAGGCGGAGGAAGAACCACTTCACACAGATATGGATGCCCCTCCCAAGGTTCTAGTCCCATCGTAAGTGTTTATATATTCGTGTGTGTGTGTGTGTGGGGGGGGGGGGGGGGCGAGTATAGGAGTGTTGTTGCGCTGTTGTGAATTAGAGGGGAGGAAAAATTCTAGGTCATGCAGATGGAAAATTCGATCACAACGGATCATGAAGACATTAATATACAGCGTTCATCTGACGTGGAGACGCACCAAGACCGCCTTGCGGTAGTTCCACTCATGATCGCTGCCTACTTCCCTGCCCTGGGACGTTTAGCAACTCTCTTGTAACGTGTAGGATGACCATCTATACTGGCAGTGATCTACCGTGATAACCAGAGGATCTGCACCTGTGCCGGGCGTGTGTGGACTGAAGTCCACACCTGCGGAGTCTCAGCTGCGTACACCTAAGAAAGTCACTGTGGACAGTCCACATCTGTTCTTAACACCTTTGTACTTCTCTACATCTGGAGAAGTCACATGTGTCATGGTTGACACCTACCGTGCTTACCCAAGTGCTACGAGGCAAATTGACACGTGCGGGAATGAAATAACTGAGTTTCTCCATACAGTAACGCGGTATAACCTGGGATGTAATGCCTTTATTTCTGGTCGTCCCGTCCCTCCGAACCCCATGGTCACACACTGGGTGCCGTCCTCTTTTCCACCTTCTACGAAACTCTGCTCCTACCCTCAATTAATTCTTGGTCCTTAACTCCACCATTCTGTTCGCCCAGAAATCTCAGTCCTTGCTCCTAGCGTCGTCCATGCTTGCTTGCTCAAGCTCCTTCAGTTCCTCCTCCTCCTCCTCCTCCTCCTCCTCCTCCTCCTCCTCCTCCTCCTCCTCCTCCTCCTCCTACCCCTAGCGTTTCCCCTGACCTTCGTTCTGGACTCGCTTCCACCTTCATCTTCGTCATCGTCTTATTCTTCGTTCCCTTGCCTCAATCCTCGCCCGGCCACCTCCCGCGTCGTTGCCTCTGCCCCATCCCACAGTTTGTGGGAGACAAAGGCGAGGCATCCCTCCCAGGAATCACTAAACCACCTCAAAGGGAAACTCGATACGACCCTTCCCCCTCTGAGACGCTACACAACCCTCTCTGTAGGTATGTGGGAGCCATGTCGGGGAAGGTGGAGGAGAAAGACGCACACGTACAACCAAGCGTAACAAGTGGAGAGAGAGAGAGAGAGAGAGAGAGAGAGAGAGAGAGAGAGAGAGAGAGAGAGAGAGAGAGAGAGAGAGAATAATTACGTCAAACATTTAAGATACAGTGGCATATTTGTCTCGATGAGGCGTCGTGCTTCTTATATTTCACTTATGGATTTCAGATCTTATGTCTCTTATGAGGCATTATAACGTCTTGGTCCTTATGAGGTGTTATAACTCCAGTGCCTCTAAATGGTGTCATGATAACTATATTCCGCCACTGTGCCATACCACCAGTGTGCCAGTTGGGTGTCATTCCTCTTGTGTCACGTTGGATTGCCAACCTTATCGTATATTTGTGAGTTATTTCCCCTCTATCCTGCTTAGGTGTCATTATGTTCTTTTGCCTCATTGAGTTATTCTTCCTTCCTTTTTTCAGTACAGCCACACCCCATCTGTGTCAGTGAGTCACAGAGCTGAACAGTAATATGCTTTCAATTATTCATTATTTATTCATAACTGGCCCCCTTTTCCTCAGGTTTTCTCAATAATTATCATGGATCCCTTGAACTCGCCATTCTCATTCAGTTCCCCGTCGCCCATCCTTTTGCCTTACGTTCGTTAGTTACCTTAACGAACGTCGAAATCCATTCTTGATGCATTTATACAAGACTGCATTCAAAATCATGTGCATCCAAGTGACAGTCTACTATATGGGTAATGCTATTACTACCCTGTACGTTACTGATAAATAACTGACACGTCAGAGTTGGAAGCTGGATAGGTCTGTCTCATCTATGAAGCTCTTGTGCAACAAAAGAAGTGGAGTCAGTGTTTGTGTCAGGTCTTTAGAGTGTGAGGCGGTTCGATCCTCCAAACCTCCCGCTCCTCTGCTCACCCCTATCTTCAGAGGATCAGAGCCGGTTCCCCGCACCCGGTGCGTGTTACCTTATAATCTCTCATTAGACCAAACTTCGACACCCATCCCTTCCCCCCAATCTCCAATCTTCACTCTCGATATCAGTTTCTCAGAGCAGCAAAATGTGACGACAAACTAAAATGAAAATGTTCACTTGCTTGAAAAGTTTCTTGATTACCTGAAACTTAATCAAAATGCCGTGGAGTTCTGCCTGGAGCCTTAGCACATGATGCCTTTTTATTTATAGACATGTTTCCAAGTCTTATTGGGTCAGACATCCGTCTGCGCGAGTGAATGTATATGTATCTATATGTGTGTGTGTGTGTGTGTGTGTTTGTGTGTGTATGTGTGTTTGTGTGTGTATGTGTGTGTGTGTGTGTGTGTGTGTGTGTGTGTGTGTGTGTGTGTGTGTGTGTGTGTGTGTGTGTTGGTGGACTCTGCTTGCAAGAGGCATAACTGCGTGCGAGAAGTCACCTTCGATGAGGTTGTATCATCGTCAGAGATCGAAAAGACTGCTGACTTCTCACCCTTTTAAAGGAGCCAACCTTACCTTGTTTCTTTGTGGAGCGCAACCTTGAAGCTGCAGTAGCCCCATAAAAGGGATCTTAGGGTATATTATGATAATGATGATGATAATAATGATAATAATGATAATATGATTTTGATGACAATAGTATAACCTTATCAAATACCAAAATTAGGAAGTCAGTTACCTGAGCTTCAGCATCCTACCAACAATGAAGACAAACAAGGCACATTCACTAAATGCAAGTATTGGGTTGTGAACCGGGGTTCTTGTATTACGAGGTCGTTACTATGACAACTGTGCCACCGCGTTTTCAACCTTGGCACTCAGGGCCTCCCTCGCTCCCGGATATTTACACTCCTGTTTGCCAGTGACGTCAGGAACCCTTATAGTTATATCTGACAAGCTAATGAGCGTGAGCACCGCCTTGTTACTGGTGGTCGTGGCAGCTGATGGAGAACTCTCTCTCTCAGGCGTTTGCTTACCTAAACTTGTTTCCCGCTTGAAGGTGGTGTGGGTGATGCATGAGTTAAGTTACGTTAATACACAGACCACATAGACCTAAGGTCCGAGCGAGGTGATCTGGCCTCAACGCTACTGAAAGAGTTCCTGGACTGTAGGTGGCCTAATGTGACCTGAGGTGACTTTGAGCGTAACCTTTGACCTGGAAAGTCAATGGCATGATTAAGATAAGGAGAGGTCGTCAAGGCTTTGGTGGTCCGGCTAGTTGTTTACCCAAGACGATAACATCTTGTTGACTGTGGGAAGTTGTAAAGAGGGAGTAAGTCGACTGATGTCTTGAGGTTTCGTAGCGAGAACCGTCACCAGATTGTTCTCCGTCTCAACCGTCAACAGACACGAACGTAAATAATGATTCTATGAGAGACAACTTTCCCCGTGGAACTGCAGGACCCAAAACGTCTCCCTCTGTCAGGCAGTTTAATAGGGTGGTCATTCGCGTACCTCAGTAGTGATTATAACCATGATAACGGTAATTATAAAGAGGCTTATATTGGTAAGCGTTGACAGTTACGCTTAAATAACGATTATATAGATAATAATCGTGGAATAACTGTGATAACAACCATAGAAGTGATCATGTTATACGTGTGGTGATAATAATATAACGTGGGTTTTTAGGGTAATCCTCACTATTGTGATGGACGCGAGTCGAGGAAACAAAACGATCCTTGCTTCTCCTGGCTGACGTACTGTGCTCACACCTCCCCATACCAAACTCTCATGACCACAGGATACCTCCACCCTACACACAACCCCTGATATATAACTCCATACCCCCACAACCGACGACCTCCATCCCTCCATCATTATCTCCCACCCTCCACCACTGTGCATCCTCATGGACCCTTGCTAGAGTACCCCATGCTTACAATGAAAGCAGAGAGTAATCTTAAATGGAAGATGAAGGCATCACTGCCAGACAGGCGCTTTCTTTATCACCTCACCACTGACAGAATCATACATTTAAGCAAGAATTCTCAAAATAACTTTACCACACAAAGACGTGGTGCTTTTCTCTTATTTATAGCGTTCTTTCCCTCTCTTCCTTTTCCAAAATCGGGAGATGCACTGGCAAGAAGCCGGCGCTAAAATTTGCCCAAAGGTACATATCGGTGCAGCCGAACCACGCTTGAACAGCACTTGGGTTTCAATACACGAAACGGAAACGGAACTTTCATGAACCATGACACTTCTTCATTCAAACGCAATACTGATCGTTCATTACCTCCTGATTGTGTTAAACGCAGGTACTGTGAACGCTGGTTATCTCCTGTTTATATTACGTTCGGCTCAGTTGCTCCTGTGAAAGTGAATTTAGGCAGTTGAGTGTCCGGAACTCTGCGTGACAACAACAGGGGTGATCCATTCACGTGAGCACATACCGTGGGAAGTTGTTTCGAAGCTTCGGTCCCGGGGTAACGAGCCCTTTCCTCGCTCTCCGCAGACGTCATCTCGAGACCCATCACGTGTATCAGTCATTGATTTTTGTTGAGTACTGGAAAGCCTACAGTTGATGTCCTCTTGTGCGAGGGTTTTTTGTTTTTCTCATCAAGACTCCTATCATTCATCGAAATACCTTTGAGCCATCTTGCATCCTGAATCTTTAATTTTTGTATGATAATGGTAACGTAACAAATACATCAAAAGTGTTTGAGATGAAAATTGGAGAGTGTGAATATTAACGTTTCTCTAGAAAGACTTCATACGAATATATATAAAAAAGTGGATATTGATAACACATGTTTGTTCTTTTCTTTTTCTAATAGGAAGCTCTTTGTTAACTTTAGTTGTAGTGTTGCCCTTATTTTCTTCAAATTACATTATGAATTACCTCCGATACTTATTAAGAGTCGAATTTAGGATCATAGATATAAAAGAGATTACAGTTGAATGTACAGAATCATGTATGGTGTCTATATCCATCGTATTTTGCTTTGGGAAAATTTGATATTTTTTTTGCGATAAGCTCTTGAGGAGGAATGGACGAACCTGACCCTTGACCTAACTCTTCAGGGTCAGATCAAAAACAGAAAACAGACCATCACACTCATGGGTTGTGACCGTCATGCGTAAGAAGCGTACCATCGTGCTCAGTGATTGTAAGGTCGTGGTCAGAGGTCGTAACTTCGTGCTCAGAGGTCGTACCGTCGTGGTCAGTGTTCATAACGTCGTGGTCAGAGGTCGTAACGTCGTGCCCAGTGTTCGTAACGTCGTGGTCAGAGGTCGTAACGTCCTGACAATAACTGCCACAGCGTGGGATGACGAGTCTCATGATAGCACGTTTGTTAAGGTTAATTTTAGTTGCCGCTGAGAACGAGGCTGCTGGACGAGCCTCCCTCTGTCCTGATGCAACACGGCCGACATCCTCTGCTTACGGAGCCACATAAATCTTTTTTTACTAGACTTTTTACCTTGATTAAACGGGCGGTGTGACGTCACTTTACGACATAATGCTGCAGAAGATCTTGCAATTCTCTTTAACCTATAATATGATGGCAGTCGTTATCACATTAAGGGCGAACAATACCCTCCAGGGAATTAGGTCTCCCTTAATAATGACACTGACCAGGTCGGCCTTACTCTAGTCTCCACAACGGGAGTAGATGTTCCCGTTGGTGCCTCTCCAACAGGAGGAGAGTCTACTTCTGTTGCTAGGTACTAGTTATGGGCTCCTGTGGTGTAGCGGTTAGCGTTCCTGGCGTGACGCATTCACGGGCCGCCCTGGGTCGAGCGCATGGGTTCGAATCCTGGGTACGGCAGTCGGTCCACAGTCAACCCAGCTGTTCATCCACTCCTAGGGGGTTGGTTGATAGAATGAGTACCTGACTCAGTCTAGGATATATATATATATATATATATATATATATATATATATATATATATATATATATTACGTTTATGGGATGGATTGATTAGGGCCTCAGTTGCCTTTGCTAATTCCAGTGTTTGGCTGCACAGCGGGAATGTGTGTGTGTGTGTGTGTGTTATTCTTATATGTGGTACAATTAAGCTGAGATTTAGCAACCCAGATTAAGAGTAGAGTGCGAAAATAACCGCACAGAACACAGGCACAATGCTAACACATTATTATCAACATTAATTTCTGAAAATTAATGAATATGTCGATGATGAGATATGCGTCACCATGATGACTAGTATAACGTCACAGATGTTGAAGTACGAGACATTATAATGACAGTTGAAGAGATGTGAAATCCTCCATAATATTTGAGAACAGATGAAAAAACACCAAACAAAAACGCACGATAGCCAAGGAAAAAGAAAAAGGAAGACTTTTAAACGTTTTGCCGATTGAAAAACTACTCTTCAAAGGGTGAGTGTAGAAAACATTGAAAGATCAAGTGAATGGCTGGGGAATGGTCGTGGATAAACCAGAAAGTGAAAACTGTGCAATGCTCGTGACATCAGGAGATAACATTTTTTCTCAGTATTTCATATGTGCTTAGAACCAAGCGTTGGCCTCTCTCTCTCTCTCTCTCTCTCTCTCTCTCTCTCTCTCTCTCTCTCTCTCTCTCTCTTCTCTCTCTCTCTCTCTCTGACCAGGGAGAGACTTACACCCCCTGAGAATAGAACTGACGACCGCGCAGTGAGCTACCGCTGTAGTGCCTCTCAAGTTCCCAGCCCTAGCTCAGATGGCTGACTTTTTTTCTTTCGCTTTTTTTTCTTTGTCGCACGTGCACATGGGTTTCTGACATGCGACAACCCAAATTGTGAAGGAAACTTTAAAGGATGAATGTTATAGAAATGATAGGATATATATGTATATATATTGTCCGTGATGGTAACAGATGATGGCAGGACAGATGCACGGGGGGGGGAGGACATTGTGCGGCCGCTGTGTTGGTGTGAGGCTGGTAGTTGCTAGAAGTGTAGGATTTGTACGTTGTGGGTGTGTGTTAAGCACGTGGATTAGTCAACGTTGTGCATTGTGGGTGTGTGTGAAGTGCAGGACTAGTCAACGTTGTGTGATCTTGTGTGCTGCCCACATAGCGATCACCACCTCCCTCGCTAAGGGTTCAGGTTAGTTAGACTGTAGGTCAACGACGAGTGGACTGGTAGTGTTGACCCGAGTGCGTGAGGTCAGGTGAGAGTTGTGGAAACATCGGGCCAGAGGGCAGGAAAGAATGGGTCAGTAGTGGTGTACCGGGATCAAAAGCATCACAGCTGGGTGACGATCGTGGGACGGTCGTTGATAATGAGCAGTTCCCTCGTTCTTCTTATTATTGTTGGGTACATTTAATATAAGTTAGGTGGCGCCAACTGGACAGGTGTGAAGATCGTGCCTCGAGCTCATTACAGTATGTTTTATATGGACAGTTTCCTCTTCATATATCTTTTTTTTTTCCGCTAGGAGTCGTGTTTTCGAGGACGTTAACCTGACGCATATCAAGGACACCCCCCCCTCGCCCCTGTAGCATATTCTGACCCTGCCTTTAAACACAAATCTTGTCGTAAGTAAGCGAGTTACACTCTCTCTCTCTCTCTCTCTCTCTCTCTCTCTCTCTCTCTCTCTCTCTCTCTCTCTCTCTCTCTCTCTCTCTCTCTCTCATACACTTAACTATAATAATCATTTCGCTTTCTTTTACCAGACCGGGAAAAAATAACGTAAATCTGTAGAGTGTTGTGCTGATAATGAAACGACCATATAAACCTCAGGTTTATAATCATGATAATCCTACCAAATCCCATAACATGTGTGAGTTGATCTGCATAAATCATACGCCGTAGCTGAAATTGCATTGACAGTTTTTCGGTACGTGGTGAAAGCTGAATATCGAAAAGTTAGCGAGCGATCTTTATTTTAGGAAAAAAAAACGGAAAGTCATATTGCGGATAATTTGGGTAGATTACTTTACCTGGACTGTCTTGCCATATACCGCAGGTTCACAGGTTGGACCTGAAATACTATATATCCTGTTCTCTGGTCCTCCTCCTACTCCTACTCCAATTTGTTTTCCTCATTCTCTTCGTCTTCTCATCATCCTCGGATCTCCATCTCTTTCCCGTCCATTGTCGTGTCTCAGCTTCATCTCTCCTTGTGACTCTCTCCACCGTTTCGTCTGACCCTAATCTCCCTCCTCCTCCTCCTCCTCCTCAACTTCATGTCACCCCCCCATCTTCCTGTCTCCCCCCACAACTCTTCCCCAGCGACCCAGCCGAGCGCTTCCTGCCGCCTGATACTGATAAAACCATCAAAAATTATGGCCGGGTATGCTATTAAACCAGGTAATTATTGGTCCCTTGATGACTGGGGGTTCTCTCGCTCACTAGAGATTTCCCCTCAGCTGGGAATAGTGTTACCCAGCCTACTTTCCCCCACGTTAACAGTGAACCGCTGATTAACCTCCTTTCCTTGAACGTGGTTAGTGAACCTCATCTCCAGATGACAAAGCTAGTGAGCCTCGTAATCCTGGTGACGAAGTTACTTAACCCATTATAGGTGACCAATGAAGCTCTAACTGGGCAGCAGAGGCAACGAACTGCTCGTCTGTACGTAAATAGCGAACCTGTCATCAAGTATCAGAGCCACTGATCTCCCCCAGTCTGTGTGATCAGTGACCCCTCTCACCGGCAGGCAACGCTCCTGAACCCATTACATTGAACAGTTTAAGCTACCGAACTTCTCTCATAGACATGGCTAGTTAACGTCCTATTTTGGATGTGGCCATTGAACACTTATCATTGCGAGAGGTCAGTGAACCCGCTCCTCTTGCGCCTTTCTGAGTGTACCCCCGCCCCATTGATGTAGCCAGAGAACCCTTCCTGCTCCCTGCCTATCCTGAACATGTCCAACGAATTAGCTCCCTCCAGACGTGACCAGTTAGGGAAGTGCCTCCCCAAAGCTGTGGGTGACTCGCCCCACTGCTGACTTGGACGGTAGGCCGCCACCTCCCCTGCTGACGCGGCCAGGGAGGTATGATTTGTGACGAGGCACTGGGGAAACTGTGGTGCCACGGGGCTGCTTATATGATTACCCCACCCCTCTCTCCCTCCCTCCCTCCTAGTTAACTCTGCGTCGGGGAGTTGTTTCGGACGTGACCAGTAATGGTGGCTGTGGACTGTATACTCTCCCTCTCTCTCTCCTCTCTCTCTCTCTCTCTCTCTCTCTCTCTCTCTCTCTCTCTCTCTCTCTCTCTCTCTCTCTCTCTCTCTCTCTCTCTCTCTAGCGCGGTAAGAATTCAGGTAATCAACGTTATGAAATTGCCGTCTTCATCAAGTAAAGGAGGAAAACCCACAGCATTGATAAGGCAGACTGAGAGGGAGACAAAAAATGCAATAAGAGAGAGGAGAAGCTATGAGCACCAGAGTTGAATGAGTGGATGAATGACTAAATAGATGATCCTGGCAGTTGATGGTAAACTTGAATCCCAAATAACCAACCAACCAAACCCTTCGATGCCACAACAATGAGCTAACAAAAGGATCTCAGCCAATACGAGTACAGTGGCAGCCGCTACTTTGTAACCCCAACCTGGATTATAGTCTATTATCTCTGTGACATTCACTCCAGCTTATTTTTGGAGGACCGACTCGAGGCTTCACACCAATTAACTCCGGTCAGCCGGCGGCGCAAGGAGCCTTCTGTCAGGGACTTAATCCCTCTAGTGTTTACCATAAGCCTTCGAGAGCCAGGGAAAGGAGCTTGGTGTGAGGATTACTGGAGTGCTTCATTATAGGAGGCTTGCAAGGGCGACCTAAGAGGGTCGGAGGCTTATGGGGACGAGGGAATGACGAGACACGGTTGTGTCTTGATAGCACAGGTGGCGGTGGTGACAGGGAGGCACCTGACGGTAACAATGGAGGGGGGAAGGTGTGGAGGTGGTCAAGAGAGAAGTGGTAATGGTAACAAAAGGGAAGGATGTTAAGAAGAAAAAGACACATGACGGTGACAGTGAGACAGACAGCAGCGTGGATGAGCCGGGTGACGGTATATACGAGTATCAGGATGACCTTAGGTCAGGGTCATCTCTTGGTTTTGTTTTGTCCTCCAGTCCAGGTCAGGCTTTGGTCTGCTTTTGTGGCTTTAATCACAGCTGCTACCTGAGTTTGCTCAGGGCATGGTCTATGATGATGGACGTTGGTGGTGGGTGTGACTGACGTGTTTCTGGCCCCAGCTGATGCCACGGTCCGAGGGTACTTCCGGAGGGTTCATTTGTTTTTGGGTCTTTATTTGGCGACGTCACCTTTGTGTGGCGGCAGCAGAGGGATGATAGTTCCATCACAACCACATAATGGCTGTATAGATCCGTCTCTGTACCTTGGATGGTGGGAAATGGACTCGAGGTTCACAAATATCGGATGATGTTCAGACTTACTACATCGAAGTCCTGTGTGACGTTGGAGCAGATCGTACACGGACTTGCTCAGTCGGTATTGAGATGTGAACCAGTTTACCCGACCAGTTCCGTATATAAAGCCGGACCAGTCATCCTACTAGTCGGTATACGTCTTGACTAGTTTACCCTGAGCAGGTCGGTATAGAAGTCTTACCCAGTCAACCAGTCAAGTTAGTACATAAGCCTGGACCACTTTCCCCTTTTTTTGTATCATACGATCACACGGATACTAACCATTGTGTCATGAATCACGCTCGTAGTGCGGGAACCTCTAATCATTTTCTATGATAGCGAGGAACACCGAGGTAGCCGTAAAATTACATTCTGAGTAAACAAGTCGCGCTGCAAATGTGAAATGCGATGTTCATAACTTACGGGATTTTGACAGTGATTAGGTCTCACGTCTCCGACACTGTCCAAGATCAGAAAAGGAACAATAATGTTAGCCAAGTCTCGTCGACACCTTCGTCAGGCTCGGCTTCCGTAAGACTTTGACCGTGCCGCTGTTATCCTGGCTGAGAACCCGTCTCCCTTCCCTGATCGCCGCCACCATCACCACCACACGCCCCGGCCACTCCAACGATCAATTTGTCAACACGTCTGCTGCTTCCGAGAGCCCTCGCCCAATCCATCCCAGGACGTGTCAACGCTAATGGACATCCACAAACAGCAAAACAAAAGCAAAAGTATCAAGGGAGAGAACTTGCACTTAAAACCAACGTTCTTAAACGCAAGTGTGGCATGGAAGACTCAGTGTTCAAAAGTTTATTCTCGAGAGAAAATGGACCGTCATCCAGAGTCCGGTGCCTCCCCGAGATAGGAGACACTGGCAAGCTCTGAACCTTGCAAACCTACATTGATTTAAGTGAAGCACTGGTGAAGACTCTCCCGCTTAGATCCAACACAGTCTAACCATTAGTTTTCTCGCCCAGGGGTAAGTTGTGACGCCGTTAACACCCGATGAGATATTCCGGACACGTTGAATTTGTTGTGAATATTTACACCTCCTGTTTTCCCCTATCTCTCCGTGTTCGCCATGCCATCATGACATTATCTCATCGTACCTACCTCTCCTCTACCGCACTCCCAATGATCTTTTTCTTCCTCACTTCCCTTCCGTTTTACTCTTCTTCATCTTTCTTACTGTGCCATCCTCTTTCCTTATTCTACCTCCCTTGGCAATAAGGTTCTTTTTCTCTTCCTAACTCTTCCTCTCTTTGCCCTCGGCTCCTCCCTGATCGTCAGACTTCCAGCCTTTTCTCTGTTCCTCCATGATCTATCATCTTCGCGCTTTTCTCTCTCATTTCTCTCTCTTCCTCTCCGGTAACAAAGGCTGGGGTGGCACAGCTCCTGGCGCTGTTTACCCGGGGCTTAAAGTGATGGACGACGTTGAGGGGTTGAAAGTAGAGGTTTATGTGAGGACAGGAGGAGAGGAGGAAAGGTGGAGTTTAGTAGAGAGATTAGGATGAGGTCGTGAAGAGAAAAGCGACGGGATTTGACGAGAAGTAGGAGACCGACTGAGAGATCTGGGGTAAATATAGATGGGCGGACTTTAGGGGTCGTGGTTAGTTCGGCTTTGGTGATGTTCAAGAGTTGTCGAGGATGAAGTGAGAGGTTACTGTGCGGACGAACGATGGGAATGAGGGATTAGAGTGAGGACTTGAGGTGACATCTCGGAGATGGTGTGGAAATGAGAGCAGGATACCGAAAACCTCATGAGCCATCTAACTCAGCCTCCTCACAATGTGAACGTGAGCACATACAGAGTTTCATCTGCGAGATACCTCATTAGTTTCTAACAACGTAACGAATACTTGCTACTGATATATCTGTTGAGGTCATGTGGGACTGTACAGTCATGGCTTCATAATTGTCGCAGCTGTGACCTCTGACCTGTACCCTCTACACTGTAGTTGGCCTCAGATCTCCAGCCTCTGATCGGTGGTGTCTGTCCTGTGACGGAGACGCTTGGAGATAATGAAGGCCTCAGGATGTCATGTGTGTGTGTGTGATCATGGCCATGATAACGAACGTTGGAATGAAGGAGGGAGAAAAGAGACATCAAGACACAGAGGAACTCGGGAGGTGCAGAGGAGAGGAGGGAGTGTGTGAGGAGGGGAAGGCAGAGAGTAATCAGAGCGGGAAGGGACGGGGAAGAAAAAACGAAAGAGAAAGAGAGAAAAATTCAGGTAGCCAACTGAAGCCCCAGATGACGAAACAGTGAGACAGAAAGGACGAAACATTCGCTCCAGTAAGGAAGAGATATCGCTGGTAGAATGTAATGTACTTTCTCGCTAATTCGAACCTGTTTTACTGATAAATTGAAACTGCTGTGATAACTAGATGTACTACCGGACTCCACCTGCACAAGGTTACACAGCGAGTGGATAGTCACCTTGGCGAGGCTATATCATTAGAACTACAGTCTCGTCAAAGAACTTCTCACGCCAAAGGAGTCCACATTACCCTTCTGCTGGAAGTAGCGTATCCTTGGGATGCTAGAACCTTAGAAAGATATCCTGGGTAACCCCAGGACTGTTTAAGATCTTAGGGGGACGTCCTGGGGTAATTATCCAAATGACCTCTGTCACAAGTCTCCCCCCACAGGGTCCTCCTCATACAGTTCTTCCTGAGCAGCGGCTGGAGATACTCGGGATGGGTCGCGCAACGCGTCTTTAACTTAACAAACTTCACGTCACTACGTCTCTCATTCAGGCCAGGAAGTTTCCTCCCAGAATTTTTCTACTGCTCACCTCGCTTAAAGCGGCGGTGAACGCTCCTTTCATCCATCACTTTGATATATGTATCAGTCGCTCAGTGATCTCTGCAACACCATGTCAGGCGCTCCTCCGCGTACATTCATTTTCATAATTCGTTTTCCATTCGGTTCACTCGGATGCACATCCCGTCTGGAGGAAATCAAGTTTACTTCCCGTATTTTGTTGGCCGTGTTACATGACAGGCGTGTATGACTCCCGCTACCATGATCTTGCTTTGATCCATCTGTCAGGTCACCAGTTACCTGTCTGTTACCTCTCAATGCTCCAGTCACCTAACTGTTACCTCTCAGTGTATCAGTCGGTATCAGTTACGTGTCTGATACGTCGCTGAGTCTTACACATGTGTCTGTTACCCCTCAACCCCTCAATCGTTTATCTGTTACATCTGTATATCAGTCACCTGTTTGTTACCTTTTAGTGCATCAGTCATCTGTCTGCTACCTCTCAGCGCATCAGTAACGTATCTCTGACCTCTTGAATGTACTAGTCATAGTCTGGCACCTGTGTATCAATCTCGACTTTGACGAGTAAATACACAGAGCTAAAGCCACCCCTTATGTGAGACCAGTCATCCCGAGAATACGAAGCAAATCTATTGTACGGGTGAACTGTATGATAGAGGGTAACTGAACAAGATTACCCAGTTATTTATAGGCAGACTAAACTATTTGCGTAATGTGGGGTTTTCAGCATAGATTGCAGGTTACGGCCATACAAGTTATGTTTACAACCTTGAGTGGTGGAATTACGTGACCACAAAAGATGGAAATTCGTGATTTTCTTTTCTTATTTTTAGGCGCGTTAAACGAACCTACGATACCTGTTCTCCACCAGGTAATGCTGTCCCAAAGTGAGTTTGCAGTGGTTGTGAAAAGATGAACCGTGGTTCGAGAAGGTGGAATTCGAGCGGGCTTGAGAAAGTTGGAGTCGTCAGCATAACAGTGACTGTGCTCACATGGAGATGAAAGCAGGTCCATGATGAAAGAGAAGGAAGAGGGTTAGACACTGGACAGAACCCTGAGGAAAACCAGGAGTGAGAGAAACCCACGAGAGGTTGAATCTGCAACACCTACAACGACTGAACATGAGACAGAAAACCCGATATGAGAGCACAGAGTGAGGGAGGTAAACCGAATGCTGATGGTTTGGAGATTAGACCCCAGTGCCTCATCCCAAGCTATCGAGACATCAAGGACTACAACACTGGGATGACCAGATATCAGTAATGGTAGAGATATTATCGGTGGATCCTCCCCTTGCGAAAATCAAGTTGGTGATGACAGAGAAGACTAGGACATCCAAGATGCTTAAGGACATGGTAGACGAGGGGAGAAGGAAGGATATTCAAGGCAGTGAGAGGCACTGTGACAGTGTCAGTTGGGAGTGTTGTGGAACGGTCTTCATGCATGGTTTTCATGCGTGAGATACATTGAATTATATGGACCTCTCCCAAACACCAAGAGTGATGCCGCGAGGCCCACAAGGTCCTGTGCTTGTATATTGGATGTGGATATCATAGGAAGGGTCTTAGAGGAAGTAAGAGGTGCATCACTGGATGTGGCCAGATGTGGCCGTTCTTCGTTTCTTCCTGTTGCCACCTTTCTGTGCGAGACACCGCGAAAAAAAAAAAAAAAAAAAAAATATATATATATATGTATATATATATATATATATATATATATATATATATATATATATATATATATATATATATATATATATATATATATATATATATATATATATATATATATATATAATGTAAATCTACCAAAAAGAGAACTTCGAATATTTAATGAACGATTATATACCTTACAATGAAAATGTTCAGTTTCTTATTTGGAATATGATTTAAGGACCGAACGACAGAGTGGAGTAGCATTTTATCAAAACTATTTACGACGTATATGCCACTGAAAAATCTGGTAGAACTAGTGAAACATTAATTGATTCAAGTCCTGGATTTGACAGAATCCATTAAATCGTTAAATCTGTCTCTGTAAGGTCCAGAGTAAATTTAAATAAAACCCAGTCCAACATGTTCTCTGAAAATTCATAATATAAATTGATACATACTGAAATTATTGACCAGGCATATGTCGTAGATGTCAGTCATCAGAGTATGTACGAGGAAACTGTATTCCATCACAGTAAACGTGAGAAAACCAAATTTTTCATACAAAAATGTTACTACGTACAAAGTATATAAGACGGGTCTGTTATACAACCCATTGTAAAAAGTGAATGAAACATATGCCCTTTGTATATATAGCAGAGATTGAACAGTGATAAAAACTAAACTGAATGAATTATATAATCATGAAAGAATTATTAGAATTGCCTCTCTCTTCCTGAGCAATACAAAGGTGAATTGATTTTGCGATACCAGAGCTCTGCCTTCCTAGATGGGGAATGAAATCATGGTTGGTCAAAACAGGAAAATCATGAGCTCGCTTCACGTGAGCCACAATGTGGTGACATATTGGAACGTTTGTTGACTTTGTGTTGGATATAATGAATCAGTTTCTCCCAGTTAAGGTGGTCGGTTGTCACAACATCTTAAATTGGCTTGGTTCTTTTGGCTCAAGAGTTGTGTTTGTCGATAAGGAAGGACATCAGACCAGATGCAATATCTTTTACTTATAAGAAAAACTGAGTGTTTCTCATAGCTCTGAGATGTGCAGTCTGGTCGATGATAGTGATTACTGTTCGCTTTGTAAGGACTTCAGGAGCTGGCACTCAAGTGCCTGTCGTCAGCCAGTGATGTACATTTAGTCTGCATATTAATGGCTTACTCTATGGGGACAAATATGACCCTAATGTGAAACTGGATGGACGCCACATAAAACTAGCGCGTTTGTTTGAAACTCGTTCCTATTCACAACACTCGGCTTCCGTCAGATGGTCTTTGATTTTCGTGTTTCTACAGCGCTCAACTCCCCCACGGGAAGATGCTGGGGTCTGCAGAGTCAAAAGGCCTTTGAGAAACCCTGAAATCCTCTGGTCGAATTTACACAGGAGATACCAGCAGAAAGGGAACACTCAGAAATGTGTACAAGATACCAGGGTTTGTAGGAAAGTCAGTCTCCAGAGAGGATGGAGCAGGCGTCCAGCACAAACTGTTACCTCTTAGGTACGTTTACTTGTTGTCTCCGTGGACGGGAGGGAATTTTCAGCTTGTTTTCTCGTCCCTTCAGTACTTAAACTGTGAAATTACTGTTTCATTCAGCAGTGACCTCAGGTAGATTGGTATACAGATTGCTGAGCCGTTTTCTTTATTTCTGTAGCAGTCGTATTTATGTCAAAGTTGAGTAATTTGCATTTCTTTTTTTTCTTTTTGCTTCTCTTCGCAACAGAATAAAGACCTCAGTTTCTCTCGGTAATAAGCTTATCTTATTACTCTTCTGGCTGCTTGTGTTACTTTACTGCAAACTTTCTTTTATTAGAAATTTGAATATTCTCTTCGGGGTTCCTTTCTCTCAAGAAATATTGACTTGAATCTGAACATTGTACATGGCCTTAAGAGAGAATTCATTTCTACTGATCAAACCTTAAGAGGAAAAATAATTGAATGAACATAGTGACACATGAGTATAATAGATGTCATTAGAAGCCATAACCAGTACGAGTTGAAACTCTTATCGAAAACAAAGGCATTATCGCCTCAGAAGCATTTACACATTGTAACTTTTTTCCTTCTCGTTAACTTTTGAATCTCCTGCAAAGTGATACACGAAAGCAGCAGGAAATCTTGAAAAAGCAACAGCACGCGGAACATTTTTTTAAAAGATTTTTTTTTTTCTTTTTAGCGCGCGGAACTTTCCTCTAAAAGATTCTTTTCTTTTTTCATTTCAACCAGACATGATCCTCAGGAGCTGCAGAGGTCAGTCTCACTGTGTCTGGTGCTGAAACATGGTTTTGAGATCTGGTCTAATATAGCATTTGGCACTGCCGGAATGTCTCATAACGTGGGGACCTGACAACATCGGTGCGAGGGCGTTTTCTCCGTCGTTTTCTAAGAGATGAATACGAAAAAAAATCATCTTATCATATGGACTTTAGTAGCTAAATCGGACTTTCATGCTTCCTTTTCCTGTAAACACAGTCTTCTTTTACAGCTGTGATAATATTCTGAAACTGATAGCTCAGTGTTGCCGCTCGCACATATAAGTGTGTTGGTGTTTTTTCGACAAAGCAGAAATTTTCATATCAACATTCCGTAGTCACTTCAGCTCACAGAATCTAAGTATCGAACTAGTTTGTCCTACTGGAGTCACACACAGGTCAGAGAATGTACTGTGGTACAGAGAGAGAGAGAGAGAGAGAGAGAGAGAGAGAGAGAGAGAGAGAGAGAGAGAGAGAGAGAGAGAGAGATCAATTCAGTGATGACTGGGTGGGAGGTTATATCCTACAGAGCTTTCCTGGAATATATCAGGATTAAAATCTACCATCTATTCCCTGTGTTAGAAGAAGAAATAGAGAATCTCTCTCTCTCTCTCTCTCTCTCTCTCTCTCTCTCTCTCTCTCTCTCTCTCTCTCTCTCTCTCTCACACACACACACACACACATACACACGCACACACCAAATTAACAGTTGTTACATTAAGAAAGTTGATTATGACTGTTACCAGCAAAAGTACAAAAACGCATTTCTAAGTTCAGTACCAAAGAACAGACCAAACACTCATGTGAGGAAAGAGAACTGATAATGTCTTTCCTCACTTGATGAGTCATCTGATGGACGACATTTCATATCAATTACAGTGATGAAACAGAAAATGAAAGGTACGGTAGATAGATGGATCACTGCGTACGTTCTGTCAAGGATGCCTCTCACGTTATTCAGTCAAATTCTATAGTTAAGGGAAGGCACTAGTCACGCGTCACTTAGCAATGGGTAAGGTACATTTGATCTGCCTCTCTCGTTCCAACCTATCAAAGGGAACTTTAGCGAGAATTCAACAATTTGAACCACTCTCACCTGAGGTTTTCCAGCAGCATCGTTCAAAAACGGGGGGAAAAATATTTAAAGCGCTTTTAGAGTTGGATTCTTCCCGCCACGGAAAAAGACCAGTTAAATACTCTTTTTTTTTTTTTTTTTCCACGGCAGTATACGAGATTTGTTCAGTGTATTCAGACAACCAATACTCGTACACACCCACCAGCTTCCACACCTGCAATACACCTACACGATCTGGTATAAGTGCATACTTTCATGTACACCACCGCCTGTTTATCAGACACACGTGCATGAGTAAACATGCAAACCTATAAACATGGATGAACGCATGCAACTGAACAATCAGAAACAGAGAGAGGGAGAGAGAGAGAGAGAGAGAGAGAGAGAGAGAGAGAGAGAGAGAGAGAGAGAGAGAGAATGTTGGTAAACATGTACGTGGTCTTCTCGTGGCGTGAAGATCTCGGCTTTCATGATCTAGTTCGTTATCGCATGACCCACGTGGCACTTCAGTCATCAGCCACAGACGAACAGCCGATGACTTCTTCCTAACTCGAGGACGATATGACTATGTCTTTTTGACTCTGAAGTTGTTTTTAGCTTCCCCAGGAGGAGGAGGAGGAGGAGGAGGAGGAGGATGGCTTGATGTGGTCATTCCATCATGAAGAAGAGATTCATGTCCCCCACCCCCCTGCAAATAACCGGAAAATAAATTCCAATAGCAATATTTACTTGGATAGTGAGTAAGGTCAATCCTAGGTCAGGATATTAACCAGATATCGATTTTTTGCAACAAAAAGCGACGGTTTTTCTCTATTTTGTTTTCTTCTGCCCACCCTGCGAGCGATGGCACAAAAGATGATACAGAAGCATAAAAGGTTGAAGATGTAGGCCACAGTGAGTGAGTTATATAATAACTTACATGATGAGCGACCTAATTAGAGTAGGCAAAGTTAGGGCATCTGTCTTGCATCTTTGGCAAACCTCACTTTAGGTGACCTGGTTACATACTTCATCTTAAGTATGGTAGAAACTGTTTCTGAATTTACTGATTCTACGACAGTCATGTACATAGTGAAGCCGGGCGTGCGACTAAGTTTGATGGCACAGTGTCTCTCTCTCGCTTGGTCAGTCTCAGTGAAAGAAGAAAATACTGTAGTTCTGATCACTATCCATTAACAACCCTATTATCCCTACCCTCACAAACTACCCTAACCACCCCTGTACTTATGAGTAGAAACAAACACGTTCATACGCATATCACTCGCCAAACCCCTGTAACAGTCGCCCTATAACTCTGTCAACATCACATAACCAACGCAATTAGCATCACATAACCCCACGAAACGCTTTCCAATCCACACTCCCCTGAGAGAAAAACGTGTCACCATATCACGCTTCAGAATTTGTCCACCACCCATCACTGTATGCACGTAAAACCAGACCGCTCATCCCTTGCCCGGGATATACATAATCTTTATTGATGAGCTGAGGTCTCTCTCACCCAGAGAATAAACTGAGGTCACTCGGTCAGTCTGAGCGTAATTGAGATCCATTCATGTCCTCAAGATATATAAAGGGAGCAACGGTGACTTTAAAACAGAAGACGCTCACACCTTGCCCCACAGTAAAGCGAGGGCTTGCTCCTGACACAAAAAGAAAAACATGCAGGCTTATCCTTGACCTTGAAAAGAGATGAGGGCGCACCCTTGTTCCTAAGACAATGTGAGGTTGGCTTAGACGGCAGCGTTAAGGTCATGCTCTCAATCTCCTGATGGCACGAACCTTGGTGGCCTGTGTGTGTATGGAGGATAAACAGGTGGTGGCTGTAAGGTCATGGTCAGACTGCCACTCGCCACGAATTGCTCACTACCCTCCCCATACACACACACACACACACACACACACACACCACACACGCACACACACACACATGCGTGTTATGGTGTCATGCAGCATAGGTGTGCATTATGCTGTGGAACACTGAAATGGTGCGGAGTCAGGTAGCTTGAGCGTGGCTAAAGCTGTGGCACCAGCAGTGTAGTGGCACGTTGTCAGGCAGCTGACGTGTACCTGAAGGTGTGCCACCATCGCTGCGTCTGACACCACCCCTGCCCCAGCGATTCATCAACTTCACACACACACATTCCACCTGAGTTCCCTCACCATTTTAGTTCCCAGTGAGGAATGTCTTGCCGGAAATTCCTCTTTTCTACATCCTCGAAATCTCGAGGGAATATTACAGATCCGTGCCTCATAATGGGATCAATGAGTTACCGTCGGTAGTGCATGATACCGCACGCTATATCTCGGGATTCTCACTCCTGTGTCATCCTGGCGTAGCATCGTGTTCACATTTATCTTCCAGTCTCTCTTATATCAGTCATTATTTTCTCCACATTTCGCGTCCCACTATAATTCGCTCTAGTGTCGTTATTTCGTCACGTCACCTCTGTGTGCCAAGTGGAAATTTCGTTAGACATCTTCCTTGCTGTCGTTTGAGCGAGTGTACGCTCGCCCCTGATCAAATCACCAAGGAGACTCCAGCAGATGCAAGTCTGCCTCAAACTATCTGACAATTCGTTGAGTCTCAGACAAGCAGAACTCTCGCAGTACATCCCTGGAGGAGTGAGAGGTTTACGCCCCAGGAATAGACTTAGCGGAGGAGATACACGTCTTCTCATGCTTTGCTCTCGAGATCACATTACGGTGAGCTGTCCAGCGGATTGGTCGTGTGTTGTAGCATTGCTGCAGAGGATGTTCTACATCAGGACGATTCATCTGTAATCAGTTCCCTCCCCCCAGCCATCACAGAGCAGTCAGTCCCGCTACAAGCTTACGTTTGTCCATGTTCGACTCCCCACGCTCGTCCCTGTGCATACTTTCATCCAGCACAAGCTATACCTCCCTGACTCTCACCTGCTGTCATGTTTTAGGTCCTCGTCTGTTTTCTCCTTCCTGGATCATGGTCTCTCTGTTCTTAATCATGTCAGTCATTTGATTGCAGTATCAAACACAGTGATAGTTAAGTGCTTCTGTGACACCCCCTTTGACACCGGAGTTATACTGCATTATGCTATTATCTGTGCCTCTCTGTGTCGTTCTTCTTTCATGCTTTCTACTTCCATGTTGTTCATCTACTCTTAGCTCAAGGGCCCATGACTGTTTTTGCACACCCCTCTTTTCTTTTTCTGTCTATCCGGGAATATAATGCAGTAATTGATATTTATCAACTGTCTTTTCCTACTTTTTTTTTTCTTACTGCAATTCATGTTCATTCCTCCCACATACCCAGAGCATCGCAGTACTCTTCATTTCAGTTCACAAATATCCCTTACTGTATTTCCTGTGGACGCGGAATCCATCTTAGAAGACCCGTCTCCACACACTATCGCCGAGAACCATGATTCACTGAGGTGTATCCAGGCGGGTGGAATTATGCTTTGGACGAAGCACCGGCACACACGCACCCTCAGTTCTGTACCCTCATAACTTTCTCAGGCTGCCAGCAACCAGATATGTTTCACCTCAGCATCGATTGCCTTTCCGATATTTTCACTCACTTGTCTTACTGTGAACACTTTTTTTTAAACGCTACAATATTCCTCTTATCAGCATTAATCTTATACTTTCCTGTCTTACACAATCCCTCAGATTTTCCTACATTGTCCTGCAGTTCTCCTCCCTTGTCCCATATACAGTAGTAGCATCATCCTTTTATAGCAGCTTCACCCTCCTCTCCTGTCCATAATCATCCAGCATATGATCCCTGCGTACACCACAAACATCCTTTCCAGCTTTCCTTCATAATGACAACCCGAGAACAACAGGAGCAGATGACGCACCTTCACCACACCGACACACCATCCTCAGACGGCTTGTTTACTCCACTTGCTCTACCAACTGCCTTACCTCTGGAAATCTTTCACTGCCTCCACCAGCTACCCCGACACTAAATGAATTTCCAGCACACACCACAAGCCATTACTGTTAAGTCTTATGTTTGTGCCAGGTCTATGAAAGGTAGATATGCGTTGTTTTCCTCTTTCTCTCACCATTTTCTCTACATTTTCCTGGTAAATACTTAATTCACACCACCACATTCTGCCATAAAATGAGCATTTTTCACTTCTCTTTATACTTTTCCTTTAGATGTCCTACATCTCACGCCTGGGGAAACTGAATCCCTCATGGCACGTGCAGTTTTCACCATCTGCATCTAGCCTCGTACCTCCCACAAGAGCGCCTTGCCTCATGTCTCCCTCCGATGCTCACAACCCAGTCCTTGCACCAGCTATAATAGCGTCACCTCGTCCATCAGAAGGCAGGTTCGCATCCTGTTGGTCCCCTTCGTTAGTTTGACTCTTTATCTTTTCATCATGGGATCATCAGAAAGAGGCTAAAATAATCAAATTCATTGCTTTGGTCACTAATTTATCACACTGGGGAAAAAAAAAAACAATTCAATGAAAAGAGGCACTAGTGTGAGCGAAATGTAAGCACACGTGTATTAAACTCCGGTAGAAAAATATGAATATTCCTTTACATTCCACGAGCCAAACGTGTATATATATATATATATATATATATATATATATATATATATATATATATATATATATATATATATATATAATGTATACACTTTTATATTCCATGAAGCAAAAGTTGATACCGCAGCTTCTTCATCTATTACTTTTAGACATATTTCATTATACTTTTTCTTCCATCATCTACATACATACATACATACTCTCTTTGCTCATTGTTCGGGTTTCCCTTGCCATAATTATCTTGTCTTCTTTTTCTACTTGCATGTCTTAATTACATACATCTGTTTTCATTATTTCTATTCTTAATTCACTCGTCAGTAAGTTATGTGATGAGTCACTTTAACTCCTGGTAAAAGATCGTGGCCTGGAAAAACATTGAGGGTAAATAGCGAAAATGTGTCGAGCTTTGATGTCGGAGGAAAATGATTATCTGCGTGAATATCTTGGCTTAAGACCTTTATGTGTTTATTAAAGACCATGGAAGTTTTGTCCAAATTTTTGACCTCACGTTGATGTACCCGAGAGCATGGGTCGGAGACCCACTTTCAGCCAGCCACACCGCCTGCCTACACCTTCACCATCCATACCACACCTTCCCACACCTTCACCTTTCCATCGCCACCCATACCCAACCCCAAACTTAACCCTCTCCAGCTGACGTCTAAATATTTAGTCATCTGTTCTGTGAGATGTGTTGGTCGGGTCTACGTGCAGCTTCGCCCGCCACAGCGTTGGGAATGCGCAGAGAATCCGAGAGTGCCGTGAAAATGATTTCCCAGATACTGGTCAGAAAATCAAAATCACAAAAAAAGAAATGTACGAGCTCTGATTTTATTTTTTTTCCCCCTTCTACCTAATTGCATTAAAATGCAGCACGACTGGATAATTCTCTCATAATTTCAGACCGATACATCTCTTACTCTGATTTTGCAACGTTGATGCGTGATTGATGATTAGGATTTTCAGATCATTCACCCGGTGTTCGTGGTAATCATTGTTAGTAACGTACCCGAGCACCAGACACATCAATACCCCAACTGATGGGCCGATTTACAATCTTTCATCTATAACTGTTAAGTGTCAGAGACGCGGGTGTGGGAGCAGTAGGATCAGAGGTAATGAGACAGAAAAACAGATACGGGAGAAGGGAAGGTTTTATGTGAGAGGAGCATCAGTGCTAGGTATGGGTGGTGAGGAGAGGGAGATGGTGAAGAGAGGAAGTGAAACTGCTCTGGATAGTGTGTATGGACGCACGGAAAAGTGGACATGCAACCAACAGCTAGATGGAGGTCGTTATTGTTCTAATGGATAAAAGCAAAGTGAGAAAAATGGTTTGAAGAATTATAAAGGATTACGACTTCCTGTCGTAATTGAGAAGGTGCGAGATCTTGTTTAAAGGATGTTTAAAGGATTTATGAACCCTCTGTTTCTTAAGAACAAAGTGGAGTAAGTAAGAGAAGACGGCATGGAGACAAGGTTTTTTGTTTTTGAATTCAGACAGATATAAGATAAAAATCCTAATTAAGAAGAGGAAACTGCGTAGAGCATCTCTGAATCCAGAAACTATGTGGGAAACAGTAAATAAGAAAGGTCGCTGGGAAAGCTCTGACTCTATGTGGTGGACAAGAAAGACTTGAATCCTATTAAAATCTTTTAGCACCTCGTACGTGGAGGTGTGAGTGTGTGGGAGTGCATCATGGGGGTGTGATGTAATCGTAAGTAATTCACAGGAGGAGCTGGACGGTGTTATTGATCGATTCGACGGCGTATGTAAGGAGGAGACTGAGATGAGTGAATGCGAGTAAGACTAAACTTTGAATTTTTGAAGAAAAAAAATTTATATATAGATAGCTAGGAAAATTTTATAACATTTCAACTATCTGACTTCCTCGCACGAGGTGATATCCTCATTCTCATCCAAATTCCTGTAAGCTTAAGGGACTTCAGCCTTGCGCCAAGAAACGTGGCTGGAATCGTCCAGCCCAAACTAGCGGTTGGGCTGGAATCCTCACGTTTTCCATTCTTAATGACTCGGAGTAAAACATCACTGACCCTCGCTCATATCTTTAGACGTCTGCAGCTACGCTTCCAGGGCGAACTGTCTGTCTGTCAGCTCCATAGTCTTTCACGTCTACGCAGTTCCACCCACCAGGTGGCTCATCTGATGAGAGACGTGGGTTTTTACTCACAACACCTCTTATCCTATCTGCTACCTGGAGGGGGCTAATTAAGGCCCTTTAGAAGTACTGACACACAAACACAACGAACGTTCGCACGACGATCACATCTCTCCTGGTTGTGTATAAACAGTTGTTAGTGTTGTGGGAATATGGCACTAGGTGTGCCAGTGGGTGGATTAATACATGTTGCAGGATCTACATGGTCACCCTGTGAGCGGTAGCGCAAAAGGGGCCATTGTCAGACCCTAATGAGAAACAAATTATACCATTAGATGATAAGACGTTGGTTTGGTCCGTCATAATAGTTCATAATCTTTTTACACAGTAAACTTGTTTGATTATTGCGGAAAATGACTTTCTTAGAAATTCAAGTATTCCGTTTCACCGAGAGTTGGTTAACCAATCTCCAAAGGGTTCAGTCTTTTGATTAAGAAATATTGTTGCAGTGTGTGTGTGTGTGTGTGTGTGTGTGTGTGTGTGTGTGTGTGTGTCCATATCTCTACCTAAGCGCATTTTAGTCTACATGATCAATATTTCCACAGACACTTCATCGATAATAGTAACCAAAGTTAGCCCTATTCTATCAGTGATAACATCTGGAAGTCTGCTGTCCTCGTTATTTTCAGGAGACGCATGTTTCAGTTATGGAAGAATAGATCTGTTAGTGTCTGTATCCACTCTTCAGCTTGCTTCAGATAACTCTTGTGGTTCCTCCCAATTTACAGTTTTTAGAATCGGTCGTCAGTTCTAGATTGGGTTCAGCAACCTACGTACTGGGTGCAGCTTTGCATAAGACATCAACTTCATCATGATTTTTTTGAGATGTTATATGATATGGAATAGACGCGTGAGTTATATAATTTCCTCGGCCATATGCTCATATCAACGCGCGCGTAGCTATCACACCTGAGCAGTTCTGGCTTTATATTTTGAGCAACATTTACCACGTATGATGTTCACTATATTTCCTTCATTAAAAGATTATGTCGATTCTCTGCGCCCGAGAGCTGGCTATATCTGGGCGTCTTCTGTTGCTTACCTTATGCAATACTCGGCAACCCACTGCGCCACTTGATTACTGCTGTGTGGCTGTTGACAGCTCGATAATTTCCGTTTATTTCCCACACCGCTAAATTTTGGGAGTCTTTCCCTTCGTATGTCTTTCCTGACACCTGTGAACTGCCGCCTTTTAGAGGAAATCTTTCTACTTTAAAACACTTAAATTGTTATTTTGCTTTTTCTTTTCTTCTATATTCTTTCCATCTTTTTACATTTCATTGAAATCTTAAACTAGTAGGAGGTCATCTGTTCGGGACTAGCTATCTTCAATATATATATATATATATATATATATATATATATATATATATATATATATATATATATATATATATATACACGCAGAGATTCTGTTTCAATTGCACATTAAGTACAAGTTAGAGATTAAGACGCGTGCTTACAAGATACACAACTGGTAATATTATAATTTTTCTGCGATAAATTTGCAATCTATTTCAACCTTCGGGACAGTGAGGTCTTGCACGGGAAAAATCAGAATGAAGGTAGAAACAGAAAGATTGTAATTACCTGATTATATGTTGGCGACTTTACCCACAGTTTCCGATCTGGCTTCAGCGACAAACACAGCTTGGATAGGATACATCACTTAATCCTAAGTTCTCATTATCTGATACACCCATAATTCACCACACATCACAATAGGGAAGGAGACAGAGACAGAGAGAGATCCAAGAATCCACGTCGCGATGATGTGCTTCTGTTTTAACCTTCCCTCGACGGGTTGTTGTTTTAAAGGAGGCGATCGACTTAGCCTGGCTGGCTGGCTGGCCCGCCCTCACCCACACTGCCCGAGCGTCGTCAACACAAGTGTGTAGACCCTCTGCACTCTGCGACCCACACCTCACGCGCACACCCCCCTCCCCCCTTCTCTCTCTCTCTCTCTCTCTCTCTCTCTCTTAGTATGACTGTCACATTAAACGTTTCCTCATTTTTATTCTTTTCAGAAAATTTTCTCGTCCTATCAAGGGAGATAAAGTTCATCAATCGGTGCCAATGGAAACATAACGAGTATAGACGCGGAGGTAATATAATGAATATAATCTGAAACATTAATAACTGTCGTCATGTATTACTTCCGAGTATAAAGAAAATTATAGTAACGGTCATAGCTAACAGACTTCGTTCCTGATTGGCTTTAAATCTGAGCCTAACTCAGTGAATATGTCAGGACAGAAATAGAGAGAAAGATGAGAGAGAACGTCACGAGGAGTTAGATTAGAGACAGTAGAAAGACATGAGTACATTACGTTGTCTATAAGTCATCATAACCTAGCCTTATCAGGTCGAGAATTGGATAGTAGGCCACGATACAGGGGATCAAGAGTGATACACACGAGTCTGTGGTTATTGCTCTTGACCTCAGCCAAGGTCAGTCACGGCCACATACACCCGTTCCCCAATATCTCGCTATTGATACAGGCTCATTAGCTTCAGCCAACCACAGCGCGAGTTGCGTTTACTCCTGGTCAACAGGATTTAATAACTGGTAATTTATGTCCCATGAGAAGCATGACTTTATCGACCAGTTGGAAACAATAAAGTATGCCAGTAAAAATTCTGTCTTATCTACCTAACTGTCTGTCTTCCTCTACATTAGTCTATCTATCTACCTAACTGTCTCTCTTTCTCTATATTAGTCTATCTATCCATAAATATCCATCAATCTTTCTAACTGACATAAGAGGAGGATGAGCGAGGAAAGACTAAGAGGATCTATGCTGAGTCAGAAATGGAGGGGACAAAGGAGAGGGATGAGAACGAGAGGGAGATTGTATGATACAGTGAAGGAGGCTTTAGGTTATATGAAGGAACAGAGGTGGCATGAATGGGACAGAATGAATTGGAGAGATGTGGTATGTTGGGGACGATATGCTGTCATAGGGATGAACCATGGCATATGAGGCCTATAAGGTAAGCCATGAGATAGTCTGCACGCGCTGTATTGTGATATATGGATATATTTCGTACGCTGTATCTAAAGTATCCAAGAGGATAATTCATTCTTCAGAAATATCGTTCATGACACGTTACCACGCATGGGTCTTACGACTCATGAGCCTCAAGACGCATGGGCATTACGACGCATGAGCCTTACGACGCATGGGCATTACGACGCATGCGCCTCGGGGCTGTGAGGTCGCATCATATCTGCTTTGAAGGTCAGAGCAAAGGAACAACAGACGCGTCTTTACATCACGTCCAGTACCGATGACGAAGAAAAAACTCGACAAATTCTCACCGAGGGAAATCAGCCGGACGAATCTGACCCGGAACATCATTCATAGGCGACTCTGAAGCAATATATCGAGGTATATAACGTACAGTCCGTTGGTCGGAGACTGTTTACCTGGTAATGGCATGGGTAAAATCTCTGGCAAGTTCCCAAAATGCCTGAATCCTGATATTGCATTCATCATCATTAAAACCACATTTCGTGAATTTACACGTATTATTGGTGTGTTTATTTGCCGTTATTTGATGTAGAATAATTTTTCCTGCGCCGAATCACTGGAAAGGAAAATCCGTTGTGTATATTTTTTTGACAAGTCGCATCCCTATAAAAGCATTCAAGGCATACACAAAGCACAATTATTTTTTCACACAGCACTGGCGACAAAAGACTCAGAATATATATATATATATATATATATATATATATATATATATATATATATATATATATATATATATATATATATATATTGCTTTGTCGCTGTCTCCCGCGTTAGCGAGGTAGCGCAAGGAAACAGACGAAAGAATGGCCCAACCCATATATATATATATATATATATATATATATATATATATATATATATATATATATAATGTTTTCTGTGAGGAAGTGGATAATGTCATGCCTTGTACCCAATCACACGTAAAATGGACTCTGGTCGCCCCAATATGACAAGGACAATACGCATCAATTAACTAACCACCATCTGCTGTGTTTGGTTTGGTCTGGTATCGCTATCAAATTTAACACTATTGTTCACCAGACCTGTGTGGCGGTATTTTCACATTTTACGGCAGACACCGAATAATGCTTTGCACACCGGCAATATAAGCATGTTTTGGCTCATGTTCACCAGTTTATATGATTCACAAAAATACTCGTGTATTGGGTTTCAGATAATGAGTTCAACTATAGCCGTTTACAGCTACCCAGGATACATCGATGACATCGTTATCATCGATAGGCTATAATGGAGTAGCCGTGTCCACATTAACTATCATCGATGGGCTATAACGGAGTAGCCGTGTCCACATTAACTATCATCGATAGGCTATAACGGAGTAGCCGTGTCCACATTAACTATCATCAATAGGCTATAACGGAGTAGCCGTGTCCACATTAACTATCATCGATAGGTTATAACGGAGTAGCCGTGTCCACATTAACTATCATCGATAGGTTATAACGGAGTAGCCGTGTCCACATTAACTATCATCGATAGGTTATAACGGAGTAGCCGTGTCCACATCAACTATACTATCATCGATAGGCTATGACGGAGTAGCCGTGTCCAGAGTTACTATCATCGATAGGCTTTGACGGAGTAGCCGTGTCCAGATTAACTATACTTTCATCGATAGGCTATAACGGAGTAGCCGTGTCCAGATTAATTTTGTTGCTTTGCCTGTGGTTCCTGTTACTTTTGAATGCTACGTAACAGGTAGTGGTGTAGATATACATTTTTTTCCCTGTAGAAGGAGGACGAGGATCATTCAGTTGGTGACAGCTCTTTTTTTTCGTGGTGTGGCTTTTAGCCCAGGTGCTTTCCCATGGTGGCGTGGGTGCACGGGAAACCATCCATGATTTCTACCTTATATGTGTCCTCTAGATAGCCCCACCATTGCCTTCGTCGCCGTGTGTCCAACGAGTCAGGTTCATTGCGTGAAAAAGAAAACTTAACGTGTTGGTTTAATTGTCTAAATTGCACGATGTCTTGTAAACGGCGTCGTTGGCGGAAGTTCAGTTAGTGCAACTTTTTTCATCTTTTGTTGTTTGGTTCTGTCTCTGCTGACGCTTGCATGTGACCAGTTTACGTGCAGCTTTCAGATTTACATCCTGGCCAATAACACTGTATAGTTAGTAAATTCTCTGTCAGACAGCATCTTTATTTGTTTTCCGAATCATGGCAACGAAGGATAATAATTCTGAACCACACACAAATAACAAAAATCTTGGCAGAGTTTTCGCAGAGATAGAGGCAAATGTTTTATGCATGGGGAAGATTTCTTCCCGTATGCACATTTAAGCGTATGTCATCCAGAGTTTGAATGTCCTGTTTGTTTCTGAACAACAGTGGACGAGTTGCGCCCTCATGGGAATGACGCTATCTTGAAAATAATGTGGGTCTCTTTTCCCTGCAATTCCCAGGGTTTGGAGCTTTGCGCTTGCCTTCACACCATGCAGCGCTGGCCTCTGTCCTGGGCAAGGCTGTTTCATCTGCAGCGTCCGTGCGGTTATCCGATCAACAGTTTGTTGTGTTTTCATCAGACATCTCCAGTGAGGCAGATGATGTGCGAAAAGTTCTACAAAACCTTAGATTGAGAACCGATAGTATTATGCTGACACAAAAATGGAAGCAGGAACGGTTCATATTACTCGTATTATTGAGAAACTTTGTTCCTGCAGCATTATTAAAGAAAACTGTTCATTGAGAAATGCTGTTATTGCAGTGAGTGTGATGTCTGACATTAGACCCAGCAATCAGCTGCTTCCCTCGTGTTCCATGCATGATGCACTACCAGACATCGAGTCTGTAGCAGATGGAAATGCCGCATCACCCATACTGAGGCAAGGAAACAGCTCTTGGAGACATTGGTCACACATCCCACTCAAGGTGGACTACCATTATCTCCTGTTCTGAGACATTCCAGACAATATTTTTCTTGTGAGAGACATTTCACGACAAGGACTCCATTCAAGATTATCCTTTTCCCGTAATCGCTAAGAGAAAATGTAAATTATATTCTAGTGATAAAGTCTTCACCCGCTCCCCGTTCTAAAGCTAACGACTCTCACCTGGCAAGATTAAGTTATTATGATCATGTAAGAAAAAAAAAAAAGGGCGTGAGGAAAACAGGGAGAAAAAGGATGATAGGTGGATAGTGTATATTTGGGGAGACTATTAAGTCAAGCTCCGGTAACTTAGTTTTAATGAGGCAGAAAATAAGACCAGCAAACCCAGCATCACTTTGTTTGTGGGGAGTTGTTTTGGCGTGTCTGTGTATATGTTTTAAGTATGCCAGTGGCTCAGTTCACACACAAAGTGCAGCCACCGACATCTTCGAATGGAAAACGTTGTAAAAATGCATGCATCAAAATCTCTCCATTGTACCAGTAAGTGGAAAATGGCCACTTTTTCCATCAAATTAAAGAGCATGATTCGTTTTAATTGCCACAAAATTACACAAGAACCTGTAAGATGACAAAATGAAAGGAAAATGGGGGTGTAATTCACCAATTATTGTACGAAAGGAAGCAAGGTAGCAAAAAAAACTCAATTATACTCACGGGTTTCCTTTCTACAAGTTGTTCGTGAGAAAAATTCTCCGACTGAAATTGACGAAGCCTCTGGTGACCACTGAATGGAACAGCGGCACCAGCACGAGAGGAAAATCAAACACGAAAGATATTGGCAAAGAGAGACGAAACGTCATCGGAGCCAGCATCACCGGACACGTCACCCACTATACACACACGCAAAAAGAAAAAAAAATGTCCTGGTCATGCACACAAACACCAGCCCGAGCAAGCCGAGTCGAGCTCCGAATCCCCCCCCCCCCCTCTCTCTCTCTCTCTCTCTCATCTCTCTCTCTCTCTCTCTCCTCTCTCTCTCTCTCCTCTTCTCTGAGGATGAGCGAGGAAAGACTAAGAGGATCTATGCTGAGTCAGAAATGGAGGGGACAAAGGAGAGGGATGAGAACGAGAGGGAGATTGTATGATACAGTGAAGGAGGCTTTAGGTTATATGAAGGAACAGAGGTGGCATGAATGGGACAGAATGAATTGGAGAGATGTGGTATGTTGGGGACGATATGCTGTCATAGGGATGAACCATGGCATATGAGGCCTATAAGGTAAGCCATGAGATAGTCTGCACGCGCTGTATTGTGATATATGGATATATTTCGTACGCTGTATCTAAAGTATCCAAGAGGATAATTCATTCTTCAGAAATATCGTTCATGACACGTTACCACGCATGGGTCTCACGACTCATGAGCCTCAAGACGCATGGGCATTACGACGCATGAGCCTTACGACGCATGGGCATTACGACGCATGCGCCTCGGGGCTGTGAGGTCGCATCATATCTGCTTTGAAGGTCAGAGCAAAGGAACAACAGACGCGTCTTTACATCACGTCCAGTACCGATGACGAAGAAAAAACTCGACAAATTCTCACCGAGGGAAATCAGCTGGACGAATCTGACCCGGAACATCATTCATAGGCGATTCTGAAGCAGTATATCGAGGTATATAACGTACAGCCCGTTGGTCGGAGACTGTTTACATGGTAATGGCATGGGTAAAATCTCTGGCAAGTTCCCAAAATGCCTGAATCCTGATATTGCATTCATCATCAATAAAACCACATTTCGTGAATTTACACGTATTATTGGTGTGTTTATTTGCCGTTATTTGATGTAGAATAATTTTTCCTGCGCCGAATCACTGGAAAGGAAAATCCGTTGTGTATATTTTTTTGACAAGTCGCATTCCTATAAAAGCATTCAAGGCATACACAAAGCACAATTATTTTTTCACACAGCACTGGTGACAAAAGACTCAGAATATATATATATATATATATATATATATATATATATATATATATATATATATATATATATATATATATATATATATATTGCTTTGTCGCTGTCTCCCGCGTTAGCGAGGTAGCGCAAGGAAACAGACGAAAGAATGGCCCAACCCATATATATATATATATATATATATATATATATATATATATATATATATATATATATAATGTTTTCTGTGAGGAAGTGGATAATGTCATGCCTTGTACCTAATCACACGTAAAATGGACTCTGGTCGCCCCAATATGACAAGGACAATACGCATCAATTAACTAACCACCATCTGCTGTGTTTGGTTTGGTCTGGTATCGCTATCAAATTTAACACTATTGTTCACCAGACCTGTGTGGCGGTATTTTCACATTTTACGGCAGACACCGAATAATGCTTTGCACACCGGCAATATATGCATGTTTTGGCTCATGTTCACCAGTTTATATGATTCACAAAAATACTCGTGTATTGGGTTTCAGATAATGAGTTCAACTATAGCCGTTTACAGCTACCCAGGATACATCGATGACATCGTTATCATCGATAGGCTATAATGGAGTAGCCGTGTCCACATTAACTATCATCGATAGGCTATAACGGAGTAGCCGTGTCCACATTAACTATCATCGATAGGCTATAACGGAGTAGCCGTGTCCACATTAACTATCATCAATAGGCTATAACGGAGTAGCCGTGTCCACATTAACTATCATCGATAGGTTATAACGGAGTAGCCGTGTCCACATTAACTATCATCGATAGGTTATAACGGAGTAGCCGTGTCCACATTAACTATCATCGATAGGTTATAACGGAGTAGCCGTGTCCACATCAACTATACTATCATCGATAGGCTATGACGGAGTAGCCGTGTCCAGAGTTACTATCATCGATAGGCTTTGACGGAGTAGCCGTGTCCAGATTAACTATACTTTCATCGATAGGCTATAACGGAGTAGCCGTGTCCAGATTAATTTTGTTGCTTTGCCTGTGGTTCCTGTTACTTTTGAATGCTACGTAACAGGTAGTGGTGTAGATATACATTTTTTTCCCTGTAGAAGGAGGACGAGGATCATTCAGTTGGTGACAGCTCTTTTTTTTTCGTGGTGTGGCTTTTAGCCCAGGTGCTTTCCCATGGTGGGTGGCGTGGGTGCACGGGAAACCATCCATGATTTCTACCTTATATGTGTCCTCTAGATAGCCCCACCATTGCCTTCGTCGCCGTGTGTCCAACGAGTCAGGTTCATTGCGTGAAAAAGAAAACTTAACGTGTTGGTCTAATTGTCTAAATTGCACGATGTCTTGTAAACGGCGTCGTTGGCGGAAGTTCAGTTAGTGCAACTTTTTTCATCTTTTGTTGTTTGGTTCTGTCTCTGCTGACGCTTGCATGTGACCAGTTTACGTGCAGCTTTCAGATTTACATCCTGGCCAATAACACTGTATAGTTAGTAAATTCTCTGTCAGACAGCATCTTTATTTGTTTTCCGAATCATGGCAACGAAGGATAATAATTCTGAACCACACACAAATAACAAAAATCTTGGCAGAGTTTCGCAGAGATAGAGGCAAATGTTTTATGCATGGGGAAGATTTCTTCCCGTATGCACATTTAAGCGTATGTCATCCAGAGTTTGAATGTCCTGTTTGTTTCTGAACAACAGTGGACGAGTTGCGCCCTCATGGGAATGACGCTATCTTGAAAATAATGTGGGTCTCTTTTCCCTGCAATTCCCAAGGTTTGGAGCTTTGCGCTTGCCTTCACACCATGCAGCGCTGGCCTCTGTCCTGGGCAAGGCTGTTTCATCTGCAGCGTCCGTGCGGTTATCCGATCAACAGTTTGTTGTGTTTTCATCAGACATCTCCAGTGAGGCAGATGATGTGCGAAAAGTTCTACAAAACCTTAGATTGAGAACCGATAGTATTATGCTGACACAAAAATGGAAGCAGGAACGGTTCATATTACTCGTATTATTGAGAAACTTTGTTCCTGCAGCATTATTAAAGAAAACTGTTCATTGAGAAATGCTGTTATTGCAGTGAGTGTGATGTCTGACATTAGACCCAGCAATCAGCTGCTTCCCTCGTGTTCCATGCATGATGCACTACCAGACATCGAGTCTGTAGCAGATGGAAATGCCGCATCACCCATACTGAGGCAAGGAAACAGCTCTTGGAGACATTGGTCACACATCCCACTCAAGGTGGACTACCATTATCTCCTGTTCTGAGACATTCCAGACAATATTTTTCTTCTGAGAGACATTTCACGACAAGGACTCCATTCAAGATTATCCTTTTCCCGTAATCGCTAAGAGAAAATGTAAATTATATTCTAGTGATAAAGTCTTCACCCGCTCCCCGTTCTAAAGCTAACGACTCTCACCTGGCAGATTAAGTTATTATGATCATGTAAGAAAAAAAAAAAAGGGCGTGAGGAAAACAGGGAGAAAAAGGATGATAGGTGGATAGTGTATATTTGGGGAGACTATTAAGTCAAGCTCCGGTAACTTAGTTTTAATGAGGCAGAAAATAAGACCAGCAAACCCAGCATCACTTTGTTTGTGGGGAGTTGTTTTGGCGTGTCTGTGTATATGTTTTAAGTATGCCAGTGGCTCAGTTCACACACAAAGTGCAGCCACCGACATCTTCGAATGGAAAACGTTGTAAAAATGCATGCATCAAAATCTCTCCATTGTACCAGTAAGTGGAAAATGGCCACTTTTTCCATCAAATTAAAGAGCATGATTCGTTTTAATTGCCACAAAATTACACAAGAACCTGTAAGATGACAAAATGAAAGGAAAATGGGGGTGTAATTCACCAATTATTGTACGAAAGGAAGCAAGGTAGCAAAAAAAAACTCAATTATACTCACGGGTTTCCTTTCTACAAGTTGTTCGTGAGAAAAATTCTCCGACTGAAATTGACGAAGCCTCTGGTGACCACTGAATGGAACAGCGGCACCAGCACGAGAGGAAAATCAAACACGGAAAGATATTGGCAAAGAGAGACGAAACGTCATCGGAGCCAGCATCACCGGACACGTCACCCACTATACACACACGCAAAAAGAAAAAAAAATGTCCTGGTCATGCACACAAACACCAGCCCGAGCAAGCCGAGTCGAGCTCCGAATCCCCCCCCCCCCCCTCTCTCTCTCTCTCTCTCTCTCTCTCTCTCTCTCTCTCTCTCTCTCTCTCTCTCTCTCTCTCTCTCTCTCTCTCATAGTGAACTATGATTATCGCTACTTTTGCCGTGCGGAGGGCAACAAGCCTCGTGTGGGAGCATCACATAACGTCACATCAAGTCGTGTTAAGTAATTGCCGTCGTATCGCGTTACTTGGTAGGAGGTATACGTTACCTCGCTGTGTTCGTGCTGAGAGCAGACGGATGCTAACGGAGGAAAACGACAGAATCCGTGTCACGAGCAAGCATCGCTGGGTAAGTGAGAGTAACGCGTTCGAGCAGCAGTAACGTAAAGCAACCATATCATATCTTTTTTTTTTTTTTTAAGGCAAATATAGAATTTCAAAAAAAAAAAAGAGTTCATTGCATTATTTGTATTTGAAAATTGAACGGCAGATATGGCTGGAAAGCGTTGCTGTTTATGATTGATTATTACCATAACACCAACCATCCCTCCTCCCATACACTGGCTTTTCTTTCCTTCCCTCGCACCTCCCACTCTCCCTCGTCGTGGAGGCAAGGGTGGCAGTTACCGCCCCACGTCCTTCACCTGACTTTCTCTACGTAAAGGGTTGAAAATAGGGCACAACCAAATATTTAGATCCTATTTCTTTTTTCCCCATGCTCGACCGATGATGCATCGCTTCCTACAAACATTGCCGTGGAGATAAACAAACAAACCTTCGCAGTGTAGTGATGATGAACACGTTGGATTAGCAAGGCTCAGTATAGCAGGTTTGAGGTCAGGACACTGAAGCGTAGGTCTTACTGCAACGTCATGGAGTAAAGAGTGAGTGGCAGGGGTAGGGGTCAAGATGGTGTGAGTCAAAAGCCCCTGGAGGCTGGTGAGTGAAAGGCCAGGTTGATGAATCAAAGACCCCCCCCCCCCCCCCCCCCACACACACACACACACACACACACACACACACACACACACACACACACACACACACAAGGCTGTTGGGTCAAAACACAGAAAGATTGAGCAGAATCTAGGTTGTTGAGGAAGAGATTAATATCACTAGGACAAAAAAAAAGGAAGGATTGTGGGACAGTAATGAGATCATATCAGCAGAAGCCAGAGTGGCAGATCATTGTGTTGGTAGGCCACTGTGTAGAAGGAGAGACAAGTGTAGTAGGGCAAAGATTAATATAGCGATACAGAAAACAGTCTGATGGGATCAGGACAGGGGGTCAGGGATGTGGAAGCCGATATAATGGTCGTAAGAACTTCAGAAAACTTGGCCACACACTAACATGACGAGGCTTTATGATAGACGAAATAGTTAACAGCATAGTCAATCACCATCCATGTTCAATACTTGAGTCGCACTCCGTTTAATATAGATAGTCAACGATAAGGGAGGAAGGTTAACCTGCAGACTGGTTATCCTCAGAGAGCAAAATCAATGCGTAATGCAAGACAAGAAATAGTGATACCTTACGAACCCCAAACAATAGAAGTCGTCTTAGCTCTTATTTGCCCATGAGTTACGACCCAAATGTAGGGTTACGTACACTTCAAGGACGAAACTCACCCCCTATAGTTACGCTCTGTTCTTGGGATCCTCATGAAAAGCAAAACACCACTTCAAACAAAACACCTTTCCACTCGATGAGAGTGAGTGGTGCTGAGCACCAGGCTCGACCGGAAAGGCTACCGATGTGACTGGTGAGGTCACTTATGATTTGTTAAGCCCGGCGTCCGAGGCGCCCCATCCCCTACTACAGGAGTTTCTTGGCTGTGGCTCAGTCAATAAACATGCGAGACACCTGCGTTGCCTGGGCCAGTAGAGCCCACCTTCCTCCAAATGTGTCCGCACGTCTTGATGCTTTACCGAAAACATTACGTCAACTGACACACAAGGTGTAAGATGAAGGCAGCTGTCGAAAGAAGCATACAAAGGAGTGTGAGATATCGTTAAGTAATGAAACATTTTCGGATACATGATTGAATCATGGTGGAACAGATGGTGAAGCACAGGATGGAGTTTTGAGATAGATGTAATGTTTGGATCTCTAAGGAAAGTACATGAGAGGTGATACCGTTAGTCTGCATACGTGGCAGGGAGCCAAGTGGGAGGATTAGCTCCGCCTGACCTGATCTATGGAAGAGAAACATGATTATGTTTTGGCTGCATGACTGGCAAGGTGCAAACTGGTGAGGTTAATCTCTAAGGATTAGATACGGAGTAAGAGATGTGGGGAGAGCAAGATTTGAGGCTGGTAGAGGAAGATAAAAGGACATATGAAATTGGTTGGGATTCTGAGATGATGATGGGCGTATGGGTGGCATGGATGGTGAAGTGAGAGAATCGTGGATTACCTGGAGAGGAAAGACAAGCGCGGGATCAACAACCACTGGTCAGGGAGTGCTAGACTGCCTTTCTCAGATGAGAACGTGAGCAATCTTCATGAACGAAGAGCTGAGGTCAGTTAACAATCTTGTACACCTGCAGTACACATACACTATTATTTGACAAGCCTTAGTATACCACTACAGGGTCTGGTTGCCAGTGAGGCGACTTATTATGAATTGCGATTGTGTTTCTCAACAATCATCTTGAATCAAGTTATTAGAATGCAATGCGGTGACCCGGACTTTCATAATCATGCATGTAATCAGGTTTGAATGAAGTCATTAAGACACACAAGAGAGAACTGAGGCTTTCCATTATCCAAACTTCCTCGCTTCAAAGAACTTTGTATTGAAGCAAGTGACTCTTGGTTCTGTAAGAGGTGGCACCACCAAGGTCGCCCCAGACTGGAGAGGGGAAAAACTATTAGCTTGCGGTTCGCATCTGCTGTCTCATTAGTCAAGGGGTGGGGGAAATTCATTACTTCCTGGATAAATTATTTTCAGAGGTCATTTCGTCCTTCATGCAACGGGTCTAGATGGAATTTGTTTACCACACAAACTGCAGCACAGATCTTTTTAGAAAAATGTTTGATATTGTCTTTTTTTATGGATTCCAGTGGATTTCTTACTTCTCACTATCAACAGACGTCTTCCAGGAAGTCTTGGTACCTTTCACCGGATATGAAGAGCCTCGTTACGAAGAAGTTGTTGCTCAGAAAGACACATACATCACTGGCCAGACAGATCGTGAAGACATGCTGCGAGAGAAGGAGTCACTGACACATGATCGCAGCCAAGTATCTGTGCATGTGAAGAAACCCACTAGACTCAAGCTTGCCGTAGTGTTCTTGACACTGATAGCTCATGCTCATGATGCCATTCCTTGGTGTAGGTCAAACCCTGGTGTGTGACTGTGAATGTGTACGAGCTCATTTTGGTGTGTGTGTGTAACAGGTAGGATTACTCTGTTTCATATAACTGTCTATAATTGATGTTTGGCAAAAGATCTATATCAACATCTTACAAACGGTGCACTAAAAGACTCAAAATTAGTTCTAAACTCTCTAGTGGCCTGGTTTGCTCATAACAGAAACAGAAATGTAAATATTTAGTAACAACAACAACAACAACAAAAAAGTTGGACTTGCCTCAGCAAGGAGCAAGGAGTAGACTGGAAGGATTTATTTGAGGATTTATCGGAAGGATTAATTTGATGATTTATTAGAAGCATTTATCTAAGGTAATTATGAATGAGAAAATGCTGGAAGCGAAGCTGACAGAGAAATTGAACGAGATGGGAATGAACGAACGAACAGACTTCGTGTAACAAGATGTTCAGTGAAGATTATATTAGGAAAGTACTATTTATGGTTCAGTCTACTGTACAATACACAAAAATTATTTTTGTATAAATGTAGTTGACTTTATTTTGCCTTAACTGGTTAGAGGGAAAAACAGTTTTGCGCTGAAATGCCAACGCAGAGGAAGCAACCACGTCATAAAACTCTCTCTCTCTCTCTCTCTCTCTCTCTCTCTCTCTCTCTCTCTCTCTCTCTCTCTCTCTCTCTCTCTCTCTCTCTCTCTCTCTCTCTCTCTCTTGTATATCTCATACGAGAAATGCGTGCCTTCTATCCAGTGGAATAAAAGTGGCACTTCAGGTCCACGTTATCTCAGAGACACGTTCCACACCTGAGAGAAACATAAAACATGAGTCCAAGTTTTATTCAGGACGGAATTTCATTTCACTTCTGACGGAATTGCGATTCGCAGAAGATGATATTTTCCAGCATCTTACCTGCCAGGAAGAGTCCAATTAACTTCCGACGTTCATTAAGGTCTGTACCAGGACAAGGGAAGGCTCGGGAAGGTTTGTCATTTAAGGTCATGATCCAGGTCATGGCTTGCACTGCAGTGTCATGCACTCCCTGGACCTTACCTCCCCAGGCCTCACCTCCCCAGGCTTACCTACTCAGGAGTTGAAAACATAAATGTCGCATTATTTATTTAAGCATCACTAAAACTCTTAAATTTTCATATATATATATATATATATATATATATATATATATATATATATATATATATATATATATATATATACATATATATATATATATGAAATGCGTGTGGAGAAAAAGAGAGGCTGATATATGCAACAAAACTGTGAAGATTTTTTCTTCAGTTTGGAGCATATACACTCGCACTGTGATTTTTGTGTGTGTGTGTGTGTCGTCTTTGTCTTTCGGTTCGCTTACCTTCATCCCTGTCGTTCCTGTCGCCTGTGGAGTCTGTACGATATCTGACACACACACACACACACACACACACACACACACACACACACAGGTGATACTTGAATATATTCGAGAAATTCAAAGTTGCTCTCTGAACACGCGCATGTATGAGTCTTGAATGTAAGTTGGAGGAGGATCTGATGGGTAAGATGTTAGAGGGTGATAATGATCTGATGGGTAAGGGTGTTCGATCCAACATATCTGATGGGTTAGAGTAGTTAGCGGGTCGCACTTATAAGATGGGTATGAGAAAGTTTAATACGGTGTGATTATGAAACACCACAAACTTATAATTCCGTAATGAGGGCAAGGAGACAGGTAAATGAGGCTGGGTTGTACCATGAAAGCTCTCGAGATTTTAATGGTTTACGGTAATCGTTCATCCAGGGTTCGAGCAATGTTTACGTCCCGGTCGTCAGATGAGGCTGGTAATTAGAGTGGGATCAACAATTTTCCTTGCCCTCGGAAGTGTTCACGCAGTTCTAATTATCTTCTTTGCGGCTTCTTGTATCCTTTCGTTAACCTTACGAACTCACCCACACTGCAATTTTTTTTTCTTATTCCCAAAGTTAGCGTATCATAAGGTTCTTCTGAGGCATGCAAGAAGCATTTAGCGGACACATAGCGGAAAGCCGCTTAATTGAGTTAATTAACCTGTACTGTTAATGTAACCTCCAGAGAGCTATTGTTGTATCACTGATTTTAATTTGTCACAAAATTTTCATGATATTGATCAGGGAATTTCCTCACCAGACACCTGCTATACTTAGGATTTCAGTCTGTATACGAGTGATTCAACGCTCGAGTTCTTTAGTAATTCCTTTAATCATCAGTGACGTATCGGAGGCAGAATTATTTTGTTGAAAATTCTAAAAAAAAAAAAACAAGAAAAAAATCCTTGTAAGAAACCTGATCTTTTTTGACCAAATATGTTTGGTAGGGGAAGCAGTGATCGGTATATGCTCAGGAGGAGGCAGTAGGGGGCGGTATACACTGGGAGCGAGGCAATGGGAGGGCGGTATATGCAGGGGGAGAGGTCGTGATCGACATATCCTTGGGGAAAGGAGGCACTACAACAACAACAACATTAGAACTATCACATGATTCACTTCCCTACATCACTCTTTAGGTCTGCGTCTTCCAGTCGGCACCCAGTGAGATGTTATCAACTTTAAGCAAGTGACTTATGATAAGATAACTCAGAAATTGGTATTGCGTACTGGAGAAGAATCTGGCATTTCTCCATAAGTCCTGCCTCGTTGTGATGGCTTCGTCAGATTTCATGTGAACGAAGAGATTTAGCAAGCTCCTCCACCAGTGTTATTTCGGATACCCTGGATACATCGAAGGATTTCGTAACGTAAACTGCAACAACACACCCCTCATCATCCCGGCATTTTGTAAACAAATTTCGGTTATTAACCTGATATGAAAAGCAAAGTTTTGGTGTCGGTCAGGCCTTACAAAATCCCACAATTGCAGACTAGGGTAATGTTTCCCCGATATAAAGATGAAAGTATATATATATATATATATATATATATATATATATATATATATATATATATATATATATATATATATATATATATATATGCCAGATAACCACGTAAACGAAGACTGAAAACAATACCCTGAAATTGAGACGTGAGCAAATCGTTTTCTTCAAATGTGTGGTCTTGGTTCGTCAGACTCTCGACATGACTTGTGACTTGCTACAACCTTGTTTTTCTACACATTATCCCTATCGACATCCTTATAGAGTATCCTTCGCCCATTTCTCTCTGCCCCATCATTATATCTAATATACTCACGCTTTCCCATAACCATTTACTCTCAAATGTACGATAATTCTGCGAAGGTTCCATACAACACAAAAGCCAGCACTGATGAAATGTTCTAAGAGCTTCGAGACGCAAAGCAAACACCTGCGTTAGAGGCAGGTGCAACTGAAGAAATGTGGAAGTATTTCAAATTACGACTGAACGAACTGAAAGAATAGACTGAGAACAGGTGGAGCAGCACAGCGTATTCGTGGAACACAACCTAACGAAGGAGACCTCGTCTGGGTACACAAGAGCCATCGACGCAGTAACGGAGAACAAACATGTCCCAGATTGGCTCACTAATACGTGGAACTTTGTCATATTTATGGTGTTTTCTACGGATATTCTTGACTAAACCTGACTTAACTGTGGTACGCTAACGGAAGTAAGACGAATAGATTAGAAAGGTATGGACATTTACCATATACTGATCCTAAATTATGGTGTGGGGAAGAACCAGGGTCAAACACCCTGTTTACACTTTAGTTGGTGATAAAACACTACAAAGTAGTGAAGATTGCCGAGTTATTTTGTCTGTGAGCGGTTACCAAATTTAGTAACATTAGTTGCCTGTATGAGACAAAATTTAGACATGAGACTAAGTCAAAAGCAATTTTGTTTTTTGAAAGCCAGGTCAGGATGTCCGGGGACCCCTTCCTCCTTATCCAGGTGAGGAATCATGCCTATGCTGGCCTCGAACCCTGCACTCAGCAGGACCTTCCTAATGGCGTCCAGAGACGGATCCATAGCCACTGAAAGGAGAGAAAAGCAGCTTTTACCCAGAGGCAACAGAACAAGACCAGATTAGCATCATTAGAGCCTACTGCCAACAATGGAGGGGGGGGGGGGGGTCACACGCGTCTGAAAGAGGCTTTCCAAGGTCGATGATTACAGGAGGGTGTCCCTCAAGGAGGAGGAGTCCAGATGCTGGTTACTTGGTCAACAGGGTCAGCAAGGTCATTAACGTCAGGTTATAATCATAACCCGAGGAATCTTTAACACGTGCTGCCTTTGTTAAAGATAATTCCAAAACCACATGCGCACATACATTATATTTGGCCCTTGAAGCGCTGGTTTTACAAACCCGGAAAGGAGTAAAGGGCAGTTGGTAGCTATTTGTTATATATATATATATATATATATATATATATATATATATATATATATATATATATATATATATATATATTATCTGAGACGGCACGGGCAGCTGAGACTCTAATCCAGGCCATCCCATTAAAGATATATATATATATATATATATATATATATATATATATATATATATATATATATATATATATATCCCCTAGACTGAGCCAGGTACCCAGTCTATCTACCATCCCATAGGATGGATGAATAGCTAGGTTGACTGCCGTAACCAGGATTCGAACCAGTGCTCTCGACCCTGGGCGGCCCGTTAATGTGGTAACTCAGTATTAGCTTACCTACTTTTCCTGTTGGAGGAAAATTGTTCTTGTTATCATAAAACGGAAATATTTCTGAGGAGAGGAAAAAGATTAAATTTTCCATGAAAACTAAAAGTACTGGAAACCTGGAAGGGCCGCCATATTATGGCTATTTGGCGGGAATTCTGCTGAGTTGTGCGGACACCGTGTTGTGGTTATTGATTGACCCCTTGGTCCAAGTGGTGTACATGGATCATATAGCTAGACTGGGGTGCTGTCCTCTGCCATCACAGGGTCACAGCTTTGGCAACAAATCATCTAATTTTGAAGTACCTAATAAGCTCGATTTTTTTCAGCTGACGTTTATCTGAGCGGATGGCTTCGTGGTGTAACTGATGAAGCTAACAGGATGCACATGAGTCTTATAGCCTATTTTACAAGGAGTAATGATGATGTACGTAAACCATGAAATGAAATAATTCAGTGTTTAATGTAACCTTTATCAACACCACCTCCACCCAAAGATTGATTTTTCATTATACAACCGTCAGTTACGGTTGTATTCATCAAAGGAAGTTTACCAAGCCGAAATCATTTAGATTTGTTTCGATTTTCTGGTAACTGAGCAAGTAATTATATACTTATATAATGATCACTGTTTGATATGCAAATTACTGAAAGGGACAAATAAACATATATAAAGAATTACTGGATATAAGAAAATGGTCGCAGTAATGCTCCCAGAGAAAATTGTAATACTTCTTAGGGATACTATTATATTTTGGTTTTTAAAAAAGTATATTAATGGTGCAGATTCATGTAGTGTGTGCTTATGTGTGTTGCTAGAGTGCATTCAGTGCAAATGCATTATGCGTGTGTGCTTTGTGATGAATATTGTGTCGACAAGTGATGTAGAGGTATGTATGCGTGCATTTAATAGGCGTGCTGTTTACAGGGGAGTTGTACGGGTGTGATCTGTTTGGTTGGTCGGTATCGTATGTGCGTGTTCTGCTGGTTCATTTTATGTTAAGCGTTCTAGTGATTTCTATTCCCTGTGTAGAACGCAAATAAAGTCACTGTCAGGGCCAGGCCTGAAATTTAATGCGAAGGGAGAGGGGGCAATCTTCCCGGGGAGTCAAAGAAGGATCTTTGTCAGCCCTGACATTGTTGTCATAGTGCCATTACTGACGTTTACAGATGGTAGTCCAATTAAATGGTCCGGTTAGTAGACAGACTACTACAAGACTGTGGTGGGATTAATCGTTCGAGGGTGAGAGCTATGATATAAAGGATTACAAGTGAGAGACAGATCCAGGAAGTTGGGAAAGTGGTTGCGACTGCCTACAATAGGAATAGTACAGTAGATACTTTCCTACAGGTCAGTGAAAATAGAAAACGTGAGGGTTTTAACTCCCTCACCTCCCTTCACTATCCGTGTGGGATGATTTCAATCAATCCTTATGATGTACATTGAAATATTCAAAGTAGAAAACCTTAGCTTAAGGGCGAGAGAATGTTAGGATCTCGCATTAGGAATTGTGACAGTCGGAGAAAGTTACAAAGTTTGTAAAGTCAGGAAGGCAGTAGACAAAGCAGAGGAAAATGTTGGTGTTTAGGGGACAAATCTGAAGCCAGAGGACGTCAGAGCTTGGAGATTCAAGGTCTGGGAGATATCTATCAGATGCTTTGGTGCTGGAATGAGCATAGACTCCTCGCCTACTGCGATATTGAGGTTAAGGTTATACATGGAGATTTAAGAAGGATAAATCAAACATTAGAAAAATGAATCATCAAAACAAGTAAGATGGTATGAGAGGTTTTAACCAGATGCTGTGCAACAGAAAGGTTAGTAGGAAGACGAGGAAAAAAAAAGAGTTCGGTCTGTTAGAGGGTCAAGGACAATGGGAGAGGCCGGTACTGCTACTGCCAGATCCCTCCCTCTCGTTAGCAGCAGAGGAAGGCGGAACTTTGGTTGCATCAAACTAGGACCAAAAGCTTGTTGGATTCTACCATGTTTGTACTCAGCGGATTATAAACAGGTAAACGAGGGGACGGGAATGCGAAGATAGGAAGTAAAAGTGAGAGGAATAGTTATACAGAACATGCAGGAAGATGTTCGGTCCATCCTGGTTGCTTAGTATTAACGTGGCACAGAGCTAGACCAGTATTCTTGACATGGTGGCAGATGATTCCACGCAACACTTTAACATTCCAAACTCGGGATGACAGGACACTACTACCCTGGGAGTTGAGTCTCTACTTAGTACTACTTCTGTCTGTGCTTTATGGCTGTGTGGTGTGTTAAGCGTTTGACATATAGAAGTACTGAGTTAGTATGTATTGTGTACAATGAGAGTTGTACTAGTTTATGAAGTCTGTGACTGCTTACTGTATGAATTATGCTTGCATGAGGTTGTTCTTGCTATCAGCTTTGTCGATGCAAGCGAGCGAGGTGTATATAGGACAGAATGTGGATCGCCTTGACTTTTATTGCATGAGTTTGTGTGGAGTGTGATGTGCATGTACCTTGTGCACTAGCTTCACCAGCTTCGTGTGTTGTTCATTTTGTTTGTGACGTGTGTGTCATCACTATTTGTGATTACATATTTTTGGGAGTTACAGGGAGCATTTTACACTCGTATTGCCCCGTGTCTTTTTAACTTTCCATATGTGCACACACACACACACACACACACACACACACACACACACACACACACACCAAGTACCCATTCTATCGACCAGCCCCTAAGGGAGGATGAACAGTTGAGTGGATTGTGGACCGGCTACCGCGACCAGCATTCGAATCTTTGTGGGTTTGATCCCAGGCAACTCTTGTAAGCGTGTGTGTGTGTGTGTGTGTGTGAGAGAGAGAGAGAGAGAGAGAGAGAGAGAGAGAGAACGTTGATTACTATGTGTTACGGGGTGAGATCTTTACATTCGAGTTGACCCACCTCTTCATCTTGTATTTATGTACCATGTCTTTTCTTCTATATATTTATGCACACACACACACACACACACGCACACACACACACACACACACACACACACACACACACACGCACACACGCACACACACACACGCACACACACACACACGCACACACACACGCACACACACACAGGTCTAAGTCAAGTGTGTGTGTGACGGGAAAAGAGCGTGTCTGTGACACTTGACGGTCCCATACCAAGCTTTATGTGAATGCCCAAACTTTGTATCACAAGCATGAGCTTTATCTCCTAGCAGATAAGATTTATTATACTGTCTCCATACCCTGCATCTTATGATCACAAGAAGACGGGAATATTATCTTCTCCATTCTCTGAATTAACAGCAAAACACGCGCTGTCTTCCAAACGACAACACTATTTATGTTCGCAGTAGCCTATCTTCTAGTTGAAAGTGAGCCGGATATGACGTGGGTTAAGAGGATACTCGCTATACGGGACAAAAGGTCACGATGAAGCACGTCCCGGGACGTTGGACAGTTCATTCGGGTATGTATGTGTTCATTGTCTTGAATTATCATACCCGAATTTGTTAATACCTACAAATAATTTCCTTACGCAAGACTATGTATACGACGAAAATTATATTAAACCCGGATGGCGGACGAGTAAGGTTTCTGGGATGGAAGCCTTTAAGGCCTTAGGATGTGTGTTATTTTATAATAATGATAATAATGATAATGATAATAATAATGATAATAATAATGATAATGATAATAATAATAATAATGATAATAATAATAATAATAATAATAATGATAATAATAATAATAATAATAATGATAATAATAATAATAATAATAATAATAATAATAATAATAATGATAAGGTGGAAGATCCTACAATAAGATATATCATAGTATGCCTCCTACTCTGTGTTGGTAATGGATAGTTTGCACAAATATTATCTGAGCATTCGGGGATCTGGACATTAACAAGGAGGACGCAGCCACCTGAAGGGGCTCCAAAGTTGCTTAATTAAGAATCCTAACTGAATGTCACTTGCCACATTTCTGATGCATTTCAAGACAGACAAAGGTCAGTTATTATCTTAAGCCTTTATTTGAATGTCGGTCAAGAGTATATTTTTTTCAATCATTACACTCAAATCCCATTGATTATAAGGTCACTCATATGTGCGCTGTTGTATAGGCAGAGCCACAGGCGCTGTTCGCATCCCTAGGGTAAGTAGATGGCTCGTCGTCTCTGAGGAACCCACTTACTCATGTCACACCACACACATGATGTGACATATGACATAGTGCTCCCTAGCCCACGTGACCTCGTGGGAATTTACTTGTAAATTATGCGCTTATAGGAGTGCAATCTAATAGGGTGAGGAAGCAATTCTTCATCAAATGGGGGTGCTGCCACCCCTCACCGAAATCCGTCACTGACCCAGTGGAACTTTGCTGAACAGATGGAGATTCTGGGGCATTTCTGAATGGAACAACAGGATGAGGAATCCTTAGTCGTCGGACTTACCCAAAATTAATAGTTTCACTTGAAAACCTTTGTGGAAATTTTCCCATTTCTCTCTTTGTACCACCTGAAATCACCATCTGAAATACTAGTCGCAATTTATTCCCTAGAAAGTAAATAATGAGGTGCTAATGAAAGTTTTGTTCATCTGTTAAGAAAGTTCGTAATGTTTCATCCCTGCCTCTTCAAGCTTTCATTCCTTCCTTTCTTTCCTATTATCTCCGTTGGATCACCCTCTCCCTCATACAGGGGTCTTTCCTGCCTCCTACACGCTCCATTTTACCGAGAATATTCTTTCTTCGACAGATAACAGAACGTACTCATTCGCCGATGACTCCACAATATCCCGCAAATGCACTCTATCTTCTTTAGCTCGATCTGCGTCCTCGTCTCTTCGTAACTTCGTCACTGGCAGGATTTCCCAGTGGGGAAGGCGCACCCTGGTAAGTTTAATATCTTTAAAAACCTAGTTTCCTGCCCGTCTCTCATTCTAAGGCTCCCCACCTCACAGCTTTCCCATCTCTATTGGTGGATCAGCATTTCCACTGCTCAACACGATGACCATACCATGTATCACCGTAATATCTAAACTGTCTCGGAAATCCCATATTACACAAAAGCCAAGTCTACCGCCAAGAAGCTGGTAGTCTTGCTCATATCCCGTGAATTCTTTTCTTTTGAACTGGCCTGGTTATAATACAAAGAACTGGTTCGACCTTTGTATAGGGACTACCTTCACATCTGGGAAGGTTTAGCACTGCATACTTACTAAACAGAGTCGGGTCCAAAGCAATTCGACATATCAACTCAACGAGTCTGAACTCGAAACTTGATTCACTTCCCCACGCCAGTGTAACGATTCACTTTCCCTCTTCTATGGATGTTGCTTTGTTTTCTGTTCCAGAGAACAGACTGTTGTGTCCACCATAACACCGTTAGTTAGACCATGTTATATATAGCAGGATACTGCATCACATAATGAGTGGGTGTGGGCAATTAAAAGGTGGGTCGTTGTTAATCTGTTTCTCTGTCCACACTGCAGTTTTTTGGGGGAATACTTTAATTCCTTGTGTCTTTCCTATATAGCACAGGCCCCTTTTTAAAAGTTAAATTTTCCCTTGCTTCTCATATTCTTAAAATATCTTTCCTCTTTGTAGTACTTTTCATATTTCAGGTAAGTCCTGGTCCAAATATGGACTTTTGTCCGCAACTGGAACCTCCTGCCTTAAAAAAGTTTTCTCAAAATGCCTTTCCCAGTGCAATCAAGAAGTGCCTTTCCCAGTGCAGTCATAAAATTTGCAAAAACCAGACTAATCCTAAAAACTAATCCAAAGCCTGCTCAAAATACCTTTTACAGTACTATCATAAAGATTTGCAAATGCCAGAATAATCATAGAAATAGTAATCCAAAGCCTATCAGTTTTAAAAACGGTAACCCAAAGCCTAATCAGAAACGGTAACCCAAAGCCAAGTATAATGTAAACGTATTTCTATGTTTCCCGTTTAAAGCTAAGTATCTTAAACGTTCGTGTACAAATGCGGAAGGAAGTTCTTCGGCCATGATTCAGTATCATCACCAAACTTACTCGCTGCAGTACAGGAAAATCAAGGCTCTTAATAATCGTAGTAGAGGAGATTAAAGTTTATGAGGCAGAATTATTTTTTCATTGAAACCTAATCAAACCTTTTCTCGCTATTCACTCTTCTCCGCTAAAAAGAAAAAAAAAATTCTAGAGGACTGCAGATTCACTTCCACAGACTGATTTAACCTCACATATTACACGCCTCTTCCATAAACACACCCACTGCATTTGTAGTCACAAGCTCCTGCAAAAAAAAAGAAAAAAAAAATGCATTCATATGTCTCATGTCTCCCCACCTCTCAAATCCCAATGGTTCAATTTTTTAGACATTTATAGAGGCAGTGATACGAACAAAGAAGCAAAGCCACTGAACTGACTCACGTCGTAACAGCTACGCCTGAACCTAACCACAAACATCGACTGACAAGTTCAGAACATTTCACAAGAGGTTGACCATCAGTCAGAACTTTATACTATCATGTGACAAGTGACAAGGGCTTAGAACAGATTTCCAATTTGCATGCAATTCAATTAGAACAACAGCAACAGAAACAAATATCCGATATAAAAACGCAATACTTTCCTACCCAAAATATTATCTTTGTTGATTTTGACTATAAATAAGCAACTTTATCTAACGCATCAACTATCTATCATATGACGAAGTCTTAATGAATATCAGACACTTGACATGAACTTGTGCTTAACTTGATACAACCATGCGTCACGTACTTCCATAATCCTCTCACCATCTTTACTTTTGTCTCCACCATGCGTCACGTACTTCCAGAATCCTCTCACCATCTCTACTTTTGTTTCCACTCTCTCTTCCCGTTACCATATTCTTGCCATTTAATGTTTTCATTACCCACTCTTCGTCTACAATAAAGATTACTATGTATTACAATCTAGTTTAACTGGTGTCTTTAGTGGCCCCTGATGGTAACATATCTTGTAATTATCTCGTATGCAAAATCATCTATATTATCATAGTTTTACTATCATCAAAAACAGCTCATTAGTGATTTGTTCTGTAATTAGCATTGTTATGTTTAGAATTGTTTAAACTCTATTATCCTACCGATTTGATCAGCGGTTCACCTGTACCTTCAACCTATTGATTAGTCCATTTGTATCATCCATTTGTGTACTCATTTGTTCAAAGCACATTTCATACCTTTCAAAAGACTTTAATTTTTTTAACCTTGATTTTCATCCTTTATACCCAATGCCTTGCACCTAATTACGAAAAACTAATGTATTAGATTGTGGTTTAAAGTCAATGACTGCAGGCTCACCGAACGCTTTATAAAACGCTCCCATCCTCCGAGATGCACTTACAACGTCTACAGTTACAATTTACCTTCACCGACAATAGAACTGTATCTTACTGATAAAGTCACACTCTGGGGTTCTCGCTTTCCCTTTCAATCTACTTTGGACGAATATGACATTTCTTCTTCGCCAGACCTACCTGTCTGTCATTCACAAAACACTTCATGCATCCTCTCATGGTAATGTTCAAAGGCATTTTTTTTCTTAGTTTCATGTAGCGGTTCATTTCATGAGGAAGATGAAAAACCATTCTGTCTTGTAGGACTCTTTGAATCTCCTCTTTAGTGTCCGAAAACTGGAATCTTATAATCGTATCTCTAATCAATAATCTTATCTCTAAATCACAATCTAGTGGGGTCACCTGGTGACATCCATTGCAGTCTGACTTCACCGATCCTTCCACTTTTAGGGACGATTTAAATTCCTTTTTCTTAGATCTTGTCATTCCACCAGTGGTTGATAGTGACTGACATTCAGCTTTCAGTTTCCGCCACTAACAGTGAACCTTTCCCCCTTCATATATAAATTGTTGCAACATTCTTTCCACGTGATTCATTAAGATAGGTGTTCATGGATAGATTTGCCGTAGAACAGTGGGGCTGCTCAAGCTTCCAGTCGAAAATTTTCTTTCATCTTTATCAAGGAACTGGTTTCATCCGAGCATTATCCACCTCCTCGCTGGTGAACTAACTTAGCTCTCTACCTAGTTCGAATGTCAGGATTCCTTACTATTGTCCTAACTTTCACTTTATTTCAGACATGTCTCCATACATAAACGCGCGCGCGCGCGCGCGCGCGCGAGAGAGAGAGAGAGAGAGAGAGAGAGAGAGAGAGAGAGAGAGAGAGAGAGAGAGAGAGAGAGAGAGATTATGAATGGAAAAGGCATATTTACAATATATACCCATGTGTAGACCGTTTCTACCCGTATGTTAGTGTATGTAAATATGTATTTGTATGCATTTGCGTGTGCTAATCATGATTCTGCCTATTCTGCGAGACGGTTTTATACTTTGTGTGTGTGTGTGTGTGTGTGTGTGTGTGTGTTTATTTGTCATTATCTATCTGTTGGGTACAGAAAGGGAGTTAACACTCGTGGGACCCCCATCTCCTGAATTTTCTATATTAAACTTTTTTAAACTTGTGTATGCTGCGCATTCACAATTTTGTCACTTTATTCAAATCGTTTGCTATAATACTATATACAAAAAAATAATGCTTCTTTACACCTTTCTAAAAAGTTTCCTGCTTAATTCTATGTTCTGACCTCTATCTGTTCTCTCCTTGCACCTCTCGAAGTTTCAACTGTCTTCATCAGATTGGTTTAGAGGCCTGAAGGTTGTGATCAGAATTTGAATTTATGCCGGTAATCCTGGCAAATTTATTGTGCACCTCAGGATTACAGAGGTCACAAAGATCCTTAGTCAGATCCCATTGGATTGTTATTACATGTTACATACATTACATACTTTCATACGGTTAAGTTTTCCCGACTAGATGCTAAAAATAGATACAAACTTAAAATTTCAGGTACCTTGTCATTAACAATAATAAGGTAACATTTCTTTCAGGGTTTATGTAGAGGTTTATGTAGCCTGAAGGGCTCCATTATTTCCACGTCCTAAAACATAGTGTTCTAGTTTGTGTCCAGATCTTTGACCACAAACTTTACAATGCCAGTAGTACCTAGCCTAGCTTTAATTAAGTCTAGTCTCTTTTTTTCCATGCTGGATTAAAATATGATTACTAACCTTTCCTTGTAAATCATTTATCTTCATCGTGCTTCAACCATTAACTCACGAGTTCCTGTGGAGCTCCTTGATAAATTTGTCATTGTGAAAACGGAACATATAATGTTTAGTGCTTCCGTTCACAACAAAGTAATTTCCAATATGGATCCTTACTGAAACACGTCTGGTTTATCTCATACGTATGCATCACTTCCAAAATCACACAACGAAAATTAAGAACATGTATTCCACTTCTCATTTATGGTAATAGATAAATTGTACACTGTAACTGTGCTTTAGCAGATGAGGAAATATTTCTCACCGGACACAATTCAAATTTTCCGCCTGTTCCTGTGATGGGCTGCAGAACGAGACTCATGCGCCGTAGTCCGCCTCGAAAAGTAGTTTCAGTAAGACGTGATTTTCCTTAGTATATTTCTACATTTGGAACATCTTGCACAGATGTTTCTTAAGATTAAAGACTATATGGATTCAGCATAAAGAAGAAGAATAGAATAAAATCCACCTGTGTCAGTTTCTAATTTGTTCAACATTTGGGAGCTACTTGATAGATATATTTGTGTATACATATTTTGTTGAAAGCTTTGCCATCGTATTATCTATAGTACAAGTAATTAAACAGTCATTAAAAGAAATCTAATGTAATTGACTATGAAAATCATACCCTAAGAGCCAGGTCTGGGTTTAGTTTACCTGGACAAGATTGTTTTACCGGAGTAGGTGCAATCAGAAAGCATACACGTTGGAAATGTGGTTTTTCACTCTTGATTGTGTATTTATAGATCAGATATCTCTCTGGCTACTCTAGGGAGAAAATATAGTAGGTGACCACCCACGCTGGTGTTGAGTGGCCTGGCCAGGCAGGAGATCTGGCAACGTTGTTGGTAGCAAGTGTAATGGAAGGGAGCGAGACGTCCACTCTGTGTTTATTTTAGGAGAATTTTGTTTATGTAGTTTTTTTTTAAGAAAAAAAGGGCTCATCTCACTACATAGTTTATAGAGAGGCAGGTATGATATCTGTACGTTCTGTCACTTGGTGTGTGTCATAAATGCGTATAAAAGTGTGTATATCCTAGGGTGTGTGCAGCAAGAGTCGGGCCTTGAGCTGTTATCGCAAGTTTCTCTGTAGTGTCTGAGACAGGGAGGATATAGACAGTATTATCGTCAAGCAACCACTGGAAACTTAAAAACGTAAGTGTGTGGCAGAAAATGGTGGCAGCGTCACAGGAAGTGGGACAAGTGACGAGATGTTGGTCTGATTAGCTGCGGGTTTGTTTTGGTCATAACATTTGGTCAGTAATACTCCTGTGTTTCTCAATGGCCTTTCATTTCTCTCGTTTACTTAGTGTTATTTTAACGTTACAGTAATGACACGGTTTAGGTTGGAAGGGTTGGTGGTGTTAAGTGCATTAAACATGGCCAAGTTCATGTGTCATCATTGGTGCAGACCTTAGGCAAGGTTGGTCTTTTCCTGATGTAGGGAAATTATGTGTCGTGATTGTGTGAGTATTATAGTGAAGACTTTTTATCCCAAATAATATAACGAAAATGTTAATTTTTTTTCTTTGGTCATATACAACTGTTTTTTCTATATAAAGATGTTCCTTAAATTACTTATGTTGCTTGTTTTTCTGTTACTGAATATGCGTCCTGAAGGATAGATTCTTTTACAGTGAAGATCAGGATTACTGATTTGTGATTTTCCATGTGATGTGGCACACTTTACATAATCTTAACCTGTCCTCATGCCCCTCACCACAGGTCATACACACATCACAGCCTGACAAACCAACCAGCAGTACTGTCACCTTCCACTCCACTCCAGATTGCAGATATTCGTAGGAAATTAAATTATCAATTTATGATCTAGTTTAAGTCTGATGATTATGTGTAATGTTAATGTTATTAGATATGCCAATACAATATCAATAAGTGCCAGTTAGTTCGTGCACTGAGATGCTTGAGAGACCTGTTGTAGTATATCTGAAACGGCTGAAAGCGGTATGTAATTTTGCATGTAGCAAAGTTGCTTATGTAAGGTCTTGAAATGATAGTGTATTCTTTTATATAGATTTTTAATTGCATTCATGGGGCTAATTATTTACTTACACCACCTTATTTGCCATTTATTGATGTTATGGAAGTTGAAAATAATGAAAAGTGGACATGTTATTTGTGGAAAAAATTATAATGATACTGAGTTTTCACGTAAAGATTAGACTAAGTCCAGCTTGACGAGGCTCCTTTTTGGTTCCATTAGTGGCTGTGGCTTATGAGTCAAACTCCGATGGCAGCATTTTCATTTTTAGATGGTGGTTTTATGTACATAGGGGGTCCCATGTTTTTTTCAGTTGTTATAAAATGACTTTTTTAATATAATCAGTAGCTGTTTTATGTGCACTACTTGATAATGTCTGAAAGGTTTCCATACTTTAGTGTATTACATATACATTTTTTCCTTTGCATTTGAACTGTTTTTCCACATTCTATATATTGCTTTGCTTATATTTGAACACTTCTGCCTACCTGGAAAGATGTGGGATTGTTTATATTTCTCTGTTTTCATTTTTTGCTGATTTGTTGAAGTTTCTTTGGTAGGGAGACTGAAATTATATCTGCATGGCAAACTTGCTCAAAAATTCACAGCACAAAGCCTTATTCAAATGAGAAAATGCATATATGATTGAAGATGGATGTCAAGGGAGATATGAGGTTCTGTCATTTGAATGTTTTCTCCCTTTCATGTATAATTAACAAGATTAGTCAAACCACCTTGATTCTCTTTTGGTCATTTAGAATGTTTATGATAGTGATATGTGATTGCCTGACCATTGTTAATTGAAGTAGTACAGCCAGTTTTAAAATGAAGTTATCTGCACGTGGATATGAAAATTTGGTTAATTATTGGATGAAATGCTGTAAATTCTGAGTATCTACAGTTGGCAATATGGGTAAGTAAAGGTTTGCGAATTATGTTTTTTCATTAGTTATGTTTGCTTTTTTTCAGTAATAACAGAATGATAACATTATCCTCCACAGGTTTCCCCAACATGGAAGCAGTAGCAAAACATGACTTTAATGCCACAGCTGAGGATGAACTCAGTTTTAGGAAAGGACAAATCTTGAAGGTAAGTCATTGTATTGTGATTCTTTTTTAATGTTTCGTTTGTATCATGGACAGTCTGTCACAGATAATATAGATTTTTAGCTCAAACTTGAATATGTCAGTAACAGGAACTCTTTGTGATAAAACCAGATTTTTTTGGGGTGGGAATAGGTTGATGGGTATAATGAATAGATGTGTGTAAAGAATATATCATATATGTCTGTGGCAGAAATGCCAATCTTGTTTATTATTTGTGTAGCCTCCAAGAAGAGTGTAGGGGAATGATGAATGGCATTTAACATTGTGTATCATTCTATAATCTTTCAACTGTATTTCCATTAGCTGGCAGGTGATAGATCAAGTGTCATTGATCAGTACACTTATATTGCTCAGTGGGGCAAATCTTTACATGCAAAAGTAGACATCTATTTATGATTTTAATAACAGTTTTTAAATGAATTATACCCATTTTTTATTAATTATGGACCTCCTAAGTGTAGTGGTTAGCTTATGTATGTGTATATATGGACTGAACCAGGGCATGTGATGCATCTGGGGTAAACCATGGAAAGGTCTGTGGGGCCTGGATGCAGATAGGGAGCTGTGGTTTAGGTGCATTACACATGACATCTAGAGACTGAGTGTGAACAAATATGGCCTTTTTGTCTGTGTTCCTGGTGCTGCCTTGCTGAAGCAAGGGATAGCAATGCTGTTTTCCTGTGGGGCAGGATAGCGACAGGAATGGATGGAGGCAAGCAAGTATGAATATGTACATGTGTTTGTATGTGATGTCTGCATATGTGTATGTATATGTTGATATGTATGTATATATGTATAGATGTGTGTGTGTGTGTATTTGAGTGGATGGGCCATACTTCGACTGTTTCCTGGTAATACCTCACTGACGCGGGAAAAAGTGATTATGTATTATAGCTGGTAGAGGATGTGTGGATCAGGTGTTTGCTTTGAAGAATGTATGTAAGAAATACTTAGAAAAACAGATGGATTTGTATGTAGCATTTATGGATCTGGAGAAGGCATATGATTGGGTTGATAGAAATGCTTTGTGGAAGGTTTAAGAGTATATGATGTGGGAGGTAAGTTGCTAGAAGCAGTGAAAAGTTTTTACCAAGGATATAAGGCATATGTACGAGTAGGAAGAGAGGAAAGTGATTAGTTCCCAGTGAATGCCAGTTTGCGGCTGGAGTGCGTGATGTCTCCATGGTTGTTTAATTTGTTCATGGATGGGGTGGTTAGGGAGGTGAATGCAAGAGTTTTGGAGAGGGGCAAGTATGCAGTCTGATGTGGATGAGAGGGCTTAGGAAGTGAGTCAGTTGTAGTTCATTGATAATACAATGCTGGTGGCTGATTCTGGTGAGAAACTGCAGGAGTTGGTGACTGAGTTTGGTAAAGTGTGTGAAAGAAGAAAGTTGAGAGTAAATATGAATAAGAGCAAGGTTATTAGGTTCACTAGGTTTGGGGGACAAGTTAATTAGGAGGTAACTTTGAAGAGAAAGAATGGAGGAAGTGAAGTGTTTTAGATATCTGGGAGTGGAGACTTGGCAGCGGATTGAACCATGGAAGCAGAAGTGAGTCACAGGGTGGGGGAGGGGGTGAAGGTTCTGGGAGTGTTGAAGAATGTGTGGAAGGCAAGAACGTTATCTCAAGGAGCAAAAATGGGTATGTTTGAAGGAATATTGTTTCCAACAATGTTAAATGGTTGTGAAGCATGGGCTATAGGTAGGGTTGTGTGGAGGAGGGTGGATGTGTTGGAAATGAAATGTTTAAGGACAATCTGTGGTGTGAGGTGGATATATCGAGTAAGTAATGAAAGGGTAAGAGATGTGTGTGGTAATAAAAAGAGGGTGGTTGAGAGAGCAGAAGAGGGTGTGTTGAAATGGTTTGGTTACATGGAGAGAATGAGTGAGGAAAAATTGACAAAGAGGTGTCAAAGGTGAAGGGAATGAGGAGAAGTGGGAGACCAAATTGGAGGTGGAAAGATGGAGTGAAAAAGATTTTGAGCATTCAGGGCCTGAGCATACAGGAGGGTGAAAGACATGCAAGGAATAGGGTGAATTGGAACGATGTGGTATACCGGGGTCGATGTGCTGTCAATGGATTGAGCCAGGACATGTGAAGCATCTGGGATAAACCATGGAAAGTTTTGTGGGGCCTGAATGTGAAAAGGGAGCTGTGGTTTCGGTGCAATACACAAGACTGCTAGAGACTGAGTGTGAACGAATGTGGCTTTGTTGTCTTCTCCTAGCACTATCTTTGGCGGGGTGGCAACAGGAATAGGTAAAGGCAGCAAGTATGAATATGTACATGTGTATATATGTATATCTCTGTGTATATATATGTATGTATACGTTGAAATGTATAGGCATGTATATATGCGTGCATGGACATGTATGTGTATACATTTGTATATGGGTGGGTTGGGCCATTCTTTCATCTGTTTCCTTGCGCTACCTCGCCAATGCGGGAGACAGCGACAAAGTATGATGATAATGATAATATATATTTTTTCTTTCATACTATTCACCATTTCCCACATTAGCAAGGTAGCGTTTAGAACAGAGGACCTGGGCCTTTGAGGAAATATCCTCACCTGGCTCCCTTCTTTTGGAAAATTAAAAGAAAATGAAAGGGTAGGATTTCCAGTCCCCCGCTCCCTCCCCTTTTAGTCACCTTCTATGACACACAAGGAATACATGGAAAGTATTCTTTCTCCCCTATCCCTAGGGATAAATAATATATATGTATTTATTATTATACTTTGTCGGTGTCTCCCGCGTTAGCGAGGTAGTGCAAGGAAACAGACGAAAGAATGGCCCAACCTACCCACATACACATGTATATACATACACGTCCACACACGCACATATACATACCTATACATCTCAGCGTATAAATATATATATATATATATATATATATATATACACACAGAGATATACATATATACACATGTACATAATTCTTACTGTGCCCTTATTCATTCCTGTCGCCACCTCGTCCAGTTTTTCTCCATTCTAACTTACCTCTCAACTGACTTGTCCCTCAACCCTACTGTACCTAATAACCTTGCTCTTATTCACATTTACTCTCAGCTTTTTTTCTTTCGCACACTTTACCATACCCAGTCACCAGCTTCTGCAGTTTCTCACCCGAATCAGCCATCAGCACTGTATCATCAGCGAACAACAACTGACTCACTTCCCAAGCTCTCTCATCCACAACAGACTGCATACTTGCCCCTCTTTCCAAAACTCTTGCATTCACCTCCCTAACAACCCCATCCATGAACAAATTAATCAACCATGGAGACATCACGCACCTTTGCCGCAAACCGACGTTCACTGAGAACCATTCCTCTCTTCCTGCTCGTACGCATTTCTTACATCCTCGATAAAGACTTTTCACTGCTTCAAACAACTTGCCTCCCTCACCATATATTCTTAATACCTTCCACAGAGCATCTCTATCAACTCTATCATATGCCTTCTCCAGATCCATAAATGCTACATACAAATCCATTTGCTTTTCTAAGTATTTCTCGCTTACATTCTTGAAAGCAAACACCTGATCCACACATCCTCTACCACTTCTGAAACCACACTGCTCTTCCCCAATCTGATGCTCTGTACATGCCTTCACCCTCTCAATCAATACCCTCCCATATAATTTGCCAGGAATACTCAACAAACTTATGCCTCTGTAATTTGAGCACTCACCTTTATCCCCTTTGCGTTTGTACAATGGCACAATGCAAGCATTCTGCCAATCCTCAGGCACCTCACCATGAGTCATACATACATTAAATAACCTTACCAACCAGTCAACAACACAGTCACCCCCTTTTTATTAATAAATTCCACTGCAGTACCGTCCAAACCCGCTGCCTTGCCGGGCTTTCATCTTCTGCAAAGCTTTTACTACCTCTTCTCTGTTTACCAAATCATTCTCCCTAACCCTCTCACTTTGCACACCACCTCGACCAAAACACCTTATATCTGCCACTCAATCATCAAACACATTCAACAAACCTTCAAAATACTCACTCCATCTCCTTCTCACATCACCACTACTTGTTATCACATCCCATTAGCCCCCTTCACTAATGTTCCCATTTGTTCCCTTGTCTTATGCACTTCATTTACCTCCTTCCAAAACATCTTTTTATGCTCCCTAAAATTTAATGATACTTTCTCACTCCAACTCTCATTTGCCCTCTTTTTCACCTCTTGCACCTTTCTCTTGACCTCCTGCCTCTTTCCTTTATACATGTCCCTGTCATTTGCATTATTTCCCTGCAAAAATTCTTCTGTTTCCCCTTTTAGAAAGTTGAAATACAAGGAGGGGAAGGTTTCTAGCCCCCCACTCCCATCCCCTTTAGTCGCCTTCTATGACATGTGAGGAATGCGCGGGAAGTATTCTTTCTCCTCTATCCCCATACATGCACATATGATACATATCAACATATATACATACACATACACAGACATATACGTATCAACATATACACATATATACATACACATACACAGACATATACATATCAACTTATACATATATACATATCAACGTATACACATGTCCATATTCATACTTGCTTGACTTCATCCATTCCTGGCGCTACCCCGCCCCACAGGAAACAGCATCGCTACCCCCTGCTTCGGCAAGGTAGCGCCAGGGAAACAGACAAAAAATGGCCACACTCATTTTCTATCTGTCATGTGTAATGCACCAAAACCACATCTAGGCCCTACAAACTTTTCCATGGTTTACCCCAGATGTTTTACATACCCTGGTTCAGTCCATTGATGACCTAAGATTGGTTGTGTTAGTGAATTATCAGAGATTTTTAATTTACTGATATAGGATATATTGAACTTTTATGTACATTTATGTACAGTGAGCATAAATCGTTGAATGAAGTTGTTAGATTTTGTTATCCACACGTTGGTTATTTACCACTGTCTAGTATTGACGTGAATTTGAAATTGCTATTATTTACAAAATTTCCTCTTGAAAAAGTTTGGTTAAAGAATTTTAAAAGAACATGACTGACAGGAAGGATGGATAGTGCCTATGAATTTGCCCATATTGGAAAAGAGGGTAAAGTGAGGAGACAGTACAAATTTCAGGTTTTCAGAGCATCTTGACAATACTGACTGTATGCAATTCTTTGAAATAAAATGGGTATTTGTCAAATAAAGGGGAAATTTTTTTTTGTGATATAGGCCTCAATTTACTTGTGAGGAATAGCAAACTATTGGTAGGAGCATATTTGATGACAACACTTACTGCAGTAGTTTTGATGCTCATCTTTTTTTGTAAAGAAATCCTATATGCAGGCTTTGTTCAAAGAATGCTTGTTGTTTGATAGTTTTAACATTTTCAGTTGTTTTGCATTACTGTATTTATGAATCTTTCGAGTTGAGAATTGTTGAAGTTACTCGTAGATTTTCCCATTTTCCAGTTTTTTAAAAGTGTATGTAATATTATTCTACTCCATAGAGAACACGTTCAAGTATGTAGGATCACTCTGTGGCTTTAGAATATGCATGCTTGTCAGGTCTGTGATCCCACATCCCATTAGCCCCCTTCACAAGAATTTTACTGCAGTCAAGCAAGTTATATAACATAAGTTCTAACTCTTAGATCAAGTGAAGATGCTATTGCTGCACACATCTTGTTTTGTAGTATAAATGTTTTTGTCAGTTTCGTATATGGTATCATCAAATACATTATCTTCTGGATCTTCATTGACATGAAGCAAATGCTGCTTTATTTTGCCATCAGTTTGTGTTTACTGTGATATCCTTCTGATGCCTCATTGGGAGGGTAATTGAGGAATTCATTTGTAATTCTAATGTAAAGAAGACCTTAGGCACAGTATGTCACCACCACAGATCAGCTGAAATTTAGTTTTTAGTGCAAAATTACCAACCATTTATCTCTGGAAGGTCCCTTTTTTGAGGCACTGTAGATTTACAAGAGGTTTGGTTAAAAGGTTAATAAAGGTTAAGATATATTTTCATTTTTCACATTGATTATTTCATTCAGCATTGTTGACATGAGTGAATATTCTCATTAATGGTGATTATTTTTCAGGTACTGAATATGGAAGATGACATGAACTGGTACAGGGCAGAATTAGATGGCAGAGAAGGACTCATTCCCAGCAATTATATTGAAATGAAGAGTCATGAGTAAGTTTTTTTTGCCTGATTTTTAACAATGTTTGTTAAAAGTTTATTGAACCCACTGCATATACCACCCTGCTGGATAGTGTAAGACTATATTGGATATGAGTATAGATATTTTGTTATGTCAATTCAGATTGTATGATTTTGATGGTATAATTTAATGTTATGATTACTATTACATAACATTTTATATTTGTAACAACAGGTGGTATTATGGGAGAATAACTCGAGCAGATGCTGAGAAGCTTTTAATTAATAAGCATGAAGGAGCATTTCTTATTAGGGTCAGCGAAAGTTCTCCAGGAGACTTTTCACTATCAGTCAAGTAAGTTTCTGGCTTTTGTTTTGGGCTATCTAGAGTTTAGTGAAGGTATCATAGGTGTTCCCTAGTGTGACTTTTGGTAACTTGTGGAAATTATGGTCTCCTGTATCTTCATATTTTTGCTTCTCATTGCGTTCTGAGTAGACTTACATCAGTTGATGGTTTATGGCTACATAATATTCCCAAGTTTCTTCAGTTATTTTGTTAATTCTGATGATGAGCGTGTGCTTTTATCTCATTCTCTCACTTCCTGTTGATACAAAAAGATTAAAATCATGTTGTGTTGTAATGAACGGTAATTTACTAAATTGAAATACAAATAGTGTGAGAATAGATTGCAAGAATCCTTTATTATAAAGCAGTTGAGACCATACTGACCATCTGTAACTTACTGGTAAGATGACATCTTGAGTGTGTGGTAAAATTCTAGTCTGTGTCATCAGAAAGACCAGTGGCTGGAGAGATTCCAGAAAAAGATAAGATTGATTATACGACTAAGAAACAAGCCATATGTGGAAATATTAAAGAAGTTAAAACTCTTCTTATTTAAGAAATGATGGCTCACTGATGGCAGTATTGTTTTTGAGTATACTCAAAAATGTTGATAGCATCATTGTAGATAACTGAAGTGACAGGGATCCTGTGCAAAAAACAATGGGTAAAAGCTCAGAGGGAAAAGGTCTCATATTGTAGGGAAATATTTCTTTACATTACAGTAATTGAAAATGGAAATATACTGATTGTTCGCATCATCAGTGGCAAAGCAGTAGACTTATTTAGGAAGAAACTAGATTATAATTTCCAATCTGATAGTTATCATGAACTTGATAGAAATGAATAGAGATCCTGAGTTCCTTTAGTAGGTAACTTCTTTACAAGCCAGTGGTTCGTGTGTTACCTTTTTGCTCAGTATATCCATGTATGATTTTTTTATCTCATTTAGAACCATATCAATTATTTAGTTTGCAGTCCTCATTCCTTCCATATTTATTAGTCTTTCATTCACAGTATTTCAGCCATCCTTATAAGTTTCAGTTTTCCATTATGTTTGGATTGCATTATGTTGCCCTCTGATCTCTTTGAGTAATTTTATGGTAATCTTTGTGGTTTTATAGTAACTAATCTTTTTTCTTTTTTATAATCTTACTTTAACCTACCTTATGATTTTCCCAGCCATTCAGGCATAAAGTGTACATTCTTGTCATATCCAGTTTGATATTATTGTTCTTGCAAATTGCCTTGCATTGTAAACCTAAGCTAACCTTTTATGAATCCATCCCATCTGGTCTTGCCTAAACCATTCCCAAACTTTGTCTTGAAACTTAGCCAATCTTACTCTGTGTGGCACTGGACTCTTTATTCCTGCCAATAAGGCCTCTCCATCATTTCAGTTGTTCGATGGAAGATAAACCTCACTCATCTCCAGGGTAAGTATGATCATGTAATGGCATGTTTACGTCAAGGCTGTGAGAGGTTTGGCTATCCTTAAACCATTTTGGATTACTGAGGATGAAACAGGTGACTTCATCACCTTTTAGGGCACTATTATATTTTGATATAGTTACACCTTAATATCCTAGCCTTAGACTACCATCTGAAACTGAACTACATTCTAGGATAGTCAGAACTCAAATTAGGTTATCCAAAGATATAAGAAAAATCATGTGGTAATGATACTTCATTCTACATAAGGAATCACCAAACCTTAGTTTGGTTAGTTCTGCAATTTTTCATCCAAATTATTATTAAGCAATCAACTACATTCTAGGATAGTCAGAACTCAAATTAGGTTATCCAAAGATGAAGATAAAAAAAATCATGTGGTAATGATACTTCTTTCTACATAAGGAATCACCAAACCTTAGTTTGGTTAGCTCTGCAATTTTTCAACCAAATTATTATTAAGCAATCAGTAAGTTTAGAGCTAAACTCCTTTCAGGAACTTTGTAAATTAGAGGAAGTACCTTCATCAAGTTACACGTGCTTGCACAAGTAAAAAGGAGACAAAGAACACAATGTCTCGTGATCTATAAAGGGAGGAAGAGTTTTTTGTGTCTTTGTTTGGCTACCTTTTGGTTATTAAATATTCAGGCAGTACTGAAAGGGAGTACTGAACTCCTATGATCCCATCTTATAGACTTTCTTTGGTATCATATAATTGATTAGTTTTACGCTCTTACATTTTCTGCATTCATTGTTACATTACACAGCTTGTTTTGTTTATTTTTTACTCTATCACTACAGAATTATTACATTTGTAACCCATTTCTTAGTTTCTGTTTCAACACAGAATTACTTTTTACTTTTGTAACTCATTTCTCAGTGTCTGGCTGTGTGCACTCATTACATCAGCTCTACTTGTTTTGAAGAACTAACCTATCAGTGTCATCAAATTTAGAAACTTGAAAGTTGTAATGGTTTCCCCCCTTCTTTGTCTTTCTTACGGCATGGGCAGATTTATGGCTATCCTCCCAGTAAGGTGGTTCATTTTACTGTATTGCTTATTGATGAAAAGTGATGATGAAAGAGGTAACCGGTGGTACAGTAGGATTAGGGATATGGAGAGTGAGGAATAGGTGTTGGGGAAAGGAAGGCTTTGCAAAGGGGGGAAATGAGAAAATTTATAGGTAATGTGGTGTGTAAGGTAGGGTGGAGGTGAAACTACTGTTCATTGCATAAGGAAAAGGGTGAATGTAAGCATAGAAATCTGGCTATTTGACTCACAACTAGACTCAGATCATGGGAGAATAATTTTTCTGAGTATAATTGGCAAGACATGTGGTAGGATTGTGACTGAGCATGTTGACAGGATTAGTGATGTTTGAAGAACAATTTGGATTTAGGAATAGTATGGACATGTAGACCAGTAGACCAGTGTTTTGCAATTAGGCAGGCACTAGAAATGTCTTAGATGAAAAGAAGAAAGTAATAGCAACATACATGGATTCAAAGAAGGTATATAGTAAAATGAACAGGAAAGCTTCCTGGGAGGCTTATACAGTGTGGTATGTGTAGAAGACTTCTGAACACTTTTAAGCAGGGTTGGCTGGTTTTTTTATCTTTTTTCAGTTAGATTTTGTTTTATATTTTTTCAAAAAGGTAAAACCGTATGGTTTTTTCAATAGAATGAAGTGTTTTATAATAGTTGACCCATTAGTTTTCATTCATGACTTGGTTTAAACATATGAATACCATTGTAAACATGAATGTGGTTACGATTTGAGCTTCAAACTGATTCATAGGTATGAACTCGATCGGTGTGTTCTCTTTCTTTAGGTATCAAGAATTCTTAAAATGAAAATGATGAATAATACTCAGCTTTCAGCTTTATGTATTTACTACTGTGGAATAGTGTTTATTTTTTAACTTTAAGATATTTTAGGTTGTAGTTTTATTCTTTTTATATTTCGACTTATACTTAGTTTTGTATTCAGGATGATATAGGATATATATTGTAAAAGAATAAATGGTACCCATTTAGTTAAATTGCTTAATTTATTGTATTAACAGATTTTTTAGCAATTGAAATATATTAGTGATATACTAATTATTCATGAATTCTTCCCTTGGTTACTGTGGATAAGCATCATATGTATAAGGAGCTTTTATATTTTACTGGCATAGTTTTTTTTCATAAATCATTGTTCATTATTAAGGAATCTCCATATTGATGTTACATTTATTGATTCCTCTATGAGTAGTTCAACAAATTCTTTTTTCAAATTTGCTTAGAATTCATCATCAAAGGTTGTTATCAATAACTTTATCAACAGTGTTTGAATGAAATCTTGATTTATCATTGAAATTTTTGGTACCCAGACAGATATCTGATCATTCATTATGATAAAAACATTATTTTCTTATGGTCAAGGCTCCAATCACACACAAACATCCACATTGAGATTAGGCCTTCATTGAAATATGAAATGATTAAAGAGTGGAAGAAGTAAGAAAAGAGGAAAGTTATTTTAAGAGTGTTGGAGAAAGCAGAAAAGTCTGCATGTTAAAAAGGGGCAGGTCATGGGTGTTAGCATGATTGGGTAGACATTTCCAAGGCTTTGCAGCACAGGGAAATAAACAAATCATACTGTCCCTCCTTTGAGTTGCCAGTGGCCACACACTAATCATGAGACACAGTAGGTTTCTGGGTATCATATGATCCAGCTGATTGTGTGAGTATGCAAGCAGCCAACTCTTGAGAGCAGAAACCTAAGTAACACTGCAGCATAGGGCAAGTGTTTCAAGTTTAGACTGGGTGAACAATAAATCCAGTTTCTTTGGACATAAATTTACTTATATGCAGAATCAGAAACTCCCAGATGTCAGAACAGTATTCTACACAAGGATGGATCATCACTTTGTATAATAAGGGCAGCTGCTGAGAAGAAAAGAATTAACATCATCTAAATAGGACCTCTATTTTCTTAGCCCTTTTAGTGCTTTGTCTTAAGTCGAAGCAAGGGAAGTAGGGTGCTGTTGTCCTCAGTCTAGCAGTGTGCTTTTCTGCCACAAGTTGAAGTCTATGGGTATTTTATACTCTATGGGCTGCTCATAGGTGGCAACCCTAACAAGGGTACAGTCACAGGAGGTGCCTACAGGCCTCGATACCCCACGGGTTATTTTGGTGGAGAGTTGTGCATCAAGTCCATGGAGCATGTCACTTCCCCTGCAAGCCCACCATCCACTGTAACAGAGTATGTATGCCATCCAGATTAAGGTAAGTGTTAGATGAATTATCAGATGAGGAGGAAAATTTGACTCAGTTTAATATATCTGATAAGGAGAGTGATATTGAAGTGCATTACATAGATGAATGATGAAACTGAGGAGCATTAGAACCATACAGGACAGAATGCATTGCCTCCTAAGATCACTCCAAGCCTGTTACAACAATCACATATGATTTTGCAGTCAGAAGGCAGTGGTACAGTGTAAATAATGAAGTAAACTAGAGTATGAATTGAGATGAAAAACATATAACTGTAAACAGTTAACTCATGTGTAGGCTGAGACAGTGGTAGAAACTAAGTGAAAGTTTTTGTAAATACGTTTGTTAATTGTGCCTGTTCAATCTGAGAACTGGCGAGCTTTTCTGGGAAAGGCAAACAAATCCTTTTTTTCCATGTGGTCACAAAGTAAGTGATTGCCTTTTCTGTATTTTTTTTGTTAACTTTATGAATGAAAGCTTATAAGATTTTTCTAAAATTGTTATATTTGAATTCATTATCACATATACTCTAATAAACATTGTTTCAGGTCAGCTTCAGAAAACTTAGGATAAACATGAGTGTGTATGTATGTGTTTAATTACTTATTTGTAAGTACAGGGAGTGCCCCATCTCTTTAACTTTCTCTTTTATGAAAAAGCTTCTTAAAAAACTTTAAGATTGCTCTCCATAATTCTCAGTCTCATTACTCAGTTTATCCCATTCATCCACTACTTCTGTAATTTAAAAACGCTTTACATCTTTTCTTACAATTCCTTGCTTCGTTGTTTTACCCTTTACACCACTCTCCTCTGTGATGGACAAATTTTAGGTCTCTAACCTTTCCTTGTAACTTGGCTTTTTTAATTTTTGTTGCTTACACCTTTCTTTCCCTCCTCTGGAACTTCGCTGTTAGCTTTTTTCACCCCTTCAAGAAGGACAGCTGCTATAATATTTCTTGCATGTTGGAAATAGAGTTTCAAAATATTAAAAAAATATCGTATTTTAGTGCTTATGAATATCACAATTTTGTCTTCCAAAACCTTGTATTTTGCTGAACTTCATAGGTACTCTCCTACCCCCATCTGTCATATGCTCTCATTTTTTGCTTGTGTAACTTCTTGACCTGCAAGTTTTTTTTGTATACCATTTAGTCACTTATGCTCCTTCCCTGCAGATACCATTTTTTCCCCTTTCACAAGTGATTTAACTATCTCACCTCACCACTCTACCATTTGTTCATATGTCCATATCCGACTTCCCACATACTGCAAATTAATCTACATGTGTTGGCAGTGCTTCTTCAAATACCTTACACTCCATGCCCACTCCACCTTTCATTTATTCTCACATTATGCCACACTTCACTTGGTTTGTCTTTATACAGACTTCTTTTCCAAACACACACTTTCACCATTTCTTTCACACATGTCATTACCTCATTTCGTAGACCACTTCACACTTTTACATTTACCTCCATTGAAAAATGATTAGACAGCCTTCCTGCTGCCTTTCTCAGCATGTTCACTTCCAACAGCCTTACCTTTACATGCCTGTCAGTTAGCACATAGTCTGATAATGCCCATTGACTTCCAGCCTCAGTCATTCAGGAATACTGATGTATGCATCTTTTTTTTAAATTGAATTTTTCCAATCACCAATCCTTGCTCAGCACGTTTCGACAAGTGCTTCAGCGAGGCAGCGCCAGGAAAACAGACAAAAAAGCTACATTCGTTCACACTAAGTTTCTAGCTGTCATGTATAATGCACCGAAACCACAGTTTCCTATCCACGTCCAGGCCCCACAGACCTCTCCATGGTTTATATGTTTATATTCTTTATACTTGATTGCCGTTTCCCTCGTCAGCAAGGTAGTGCCAGGAAACAGATGAAGAATGCCCCATCCACTCCTATATATATATATATATATATATATATATATATATATACATAAACGCCATATAAGGTATAAGTTTGTTGAGTATTCCTGGTAAATTATATGGGAGGGTATTGATTGAGAGGGTGAAGGCATGTACAGAGCATCAGATTGGGGAAGAGCAGTGTGGTTTCAGAAGTGGTAGAAGATGTGTGGATCAGGTGTTTGCTTTGAAGAATGTATGTGAGAAATACTTAGAAAAGCAAATGGATGTGTATGTAGCATTTATGGATCTGGAGAAGGCATATGATAGAGTTGATAGAGATGCTCTGTGGAAGGTATTAAGAATATATGGTGTGGGAGGCAAGTTGTTAGAAGCAGTGAAAAGTTTTTATTGAGGATGTAAGGCATGTGTACGTGTAGGAAGAGAGGAAAGTGATTGGTTCTCAGTGAATGTAGGTTTGCGGCAGGGGAGTGTGATGTCTCCATGGTTGTTTAATTTGTTTATGGATGATGTTATTAGGGAGGTGAATGCAAGAGTTTTGGAAAGAGGGGCAAGTATGAAGTCTGTTGTGGATGAGAGAGCTTGGGAAGTGAGTCAGTTGTTGTTCGCTGATGATACAACGCTGGTGGCTGATTCATGTGAGAAACTGCAGAAGCTGGTGACTGAGTTTGGTAAAGTGTGTGAAAGAAGAAAGTTAAGAGTAAATGTGAATAAGAGCAAGGTAATTAGGTACAGTAGGGTTGAGGGTCAAGTCAATTGGGAGGTAAGTTTGAATGGAGAAAAACTGAAGGAAGTAAAGTGTTTTAGATATCTGGGAGTGGATCTGGCAGCGGATGGAACCATGGAAGCGGAAGTGGATCATAGGGTGGGGGAGGGGGTGAAAATTCTGGGAGCCTTGAAGAATGTGTGGAAGTCGAGCACATTATCTCGGAAAGCAAAAATGGAATAGTGGTTCCAACAATGTTGTATGGTTGCGAGGCGTGGGCTATGGATAGAGTTGTGCGCAGGAGAGTGGATGTGCTGGAAATGAGATGTTTGAGGACAATGTGTGGTGTGAGATGGTTTGATCGAGTAAGTAACGTAAGGGTAAGAGAGATGTGTGGAAATAAAAAGAGCGTGGTTGAGAGAGCAGAAGAGGGTGTTTTGAAATGGTTTGGGCACATGGAGAGAATGAGTGAGGAAAGATTGACCAAGAGGATATATGTGTCGGAGGTGGAGGGAACGAGGAGAAGTGGGAGACCAAATTGGAGGTGGAAAGATGGAGTGAAAAAGATTTTGTGTGATCGGGGCCTGAACATTCAGGAGGATGAAAGGAGGGCAAGGAATAGAGTGAATTGGATCGATGTGGTATACCGGGGTTGACGTGCTGTCAGTGGATTGAATCAGGACATGTGAAGCGTCTGGGGTAAACCATGGAAAGCTGTGTGGGTATGTATATTTGTGTGTGTGGACGTATGTATACACATGTGTATGGGGGTGGGTTGGGCCATTTCTTTCGTCTGTTTCCTTGCGCTACCTCGCAAACGCGGGAGACAGCGACAAAGCAAAAAAAAAAAAAAAACATACATGTGCATATACATACATATAGACTATACATATATACATGCTTGCCTTCATCCATTTATGTTGCTACCCTGTCCCACAGGAAACTGCATTGCTACCCCATGATTCAGCAAGGTGGCATCAGGAAAACAGACAAAAAAGGCCACATTTGTTCACACTGTCTCCAGCTGTCATGTGTAATGCACCAAAACCACAGCTCTCTATCCACATCCATTATATAACCTAAGCCAGGTACCTATTTTATTAACCTACCCCTAAGGTTGGATGAACAGCTAAGTTGGCTGTGGACAATCGGCCACAACCAGGATTCCAACCTATGTGCTCGACCCTTGGCGGTCTTTGAATGCTTCACAGTTAAAAAGAAAAATGATGACAGTTGCAGAACCAGTGGTGCTATTAATGAGGTAAAATCATGATGGAAGGAAATAAGCAAATATTCACAAAATGGCATACATAACACCAATGCTTGAAGGAAGGATCCAAGCTTTTGCCCAAACTGTATATGTACCTTTAAGCTTGATACCATGTGTAATAAAAATATTTGAAATGATGGAGTATGTTGGAACACTTGTTCAGTAACAACAGCAGTATAAACGAAGGCCAACATGGATTTGCATCAGGTAGAATGATTTTTATAAAAGAAAAAAAAATTTATTTTGGCTTATCCACAGGCTGCTGTCAATTTATGGAGGACCTCTGTCTGTGACTGGAGCCTTTGACAACCACACACACACACACACACACACACACACACACACACACACACACACACACATATATATATATATATATATATATATATATATATATATATATATATATATATATATATATTCTTTCTTTCAAACTATTCGACATTTCCCGCGTTAGCGAGGCAGCGTTAAGAACAGAGGACTGGGCCTTTGAGGGAATATCCTCACCTGGCCCCCTTCTCTGTTCCTTTTTTTGGAAAAAAAAAAATGAGAGGGGAGGATTTCCAGCCTCCCGCTCCCTCCCCTTTTAGTCGCCTTCTACGACACGCAGGGAACATGTGGGAAGTATTCTTTCTCCCCTATCCCCAGGGATATATATATATATATATATATATATATATATATATATATATATATATATATATATATATATATTTTTTTTTTTTTTTTTATACTCTGTCGCTGTCTCCCGCGTTTGCGAGGTAGCGCAAGGAAACAGACGAAAGAAATGGCCCAACCCCCCCCCCCCATACACATGTACATACACACGTCCACACACGCAAATATACATACCTACACAGCTTTCCATGGTTTACCCCAGACGCTTCACATGCCTTGCTTCAATCCACTGACAGCACGTCAACCCCTGTATACCACATGACTCCAATTCACTCTATTTCTTGCCCTCCTTTCACCCTCCTGCATGTTCAGGCCCCGATCACACAAAATCTTTTTCACTCCATCTTTCCACCTCCAATTTGGTCTCCCTCTTCTCCTCGTTCCCTCCACCTCCGACACATATATCCTCTTGGTCAATCTCTCCTCACTCATTCTCTCCATGTGCCCAAACCATTTCAAAACACCCTCTTCTGCTCTCTCAACCACGCTCTTTTTATTTCCACACATCTCTCTCACCCTTACGTTACTTACTCGATCAAACCACCTCACACCACACATTGTCCTCAAACATCTCATTTCCAGCACATCCATCCTCCTGCGCACATCTCTATCCATAGCCCACGCCTCGCAACCATACAACATTGTTGGAACCACTATTCCCTCAAACATACCCATTTTTGCTTTCCGAGATAATGTTCTCGACTTCCACACATTTTTCAAGGCTCCCAAAATTTTCGCCCCCTCCCCCACCCTATGATCCACTTCCGCTTCCATGGTTCCATCCGCTGACAGATCCACTCCCAGATATCTAAAACACTTCACTTCCTCCAGTTTTTCTCCATTCAAACTCACCTCCCAATTGACTTGACCCTCACCCCTACTGTACCTAATAACCTTGCTCTTATTCACATTTACTCTCAACTTTCTTCTTCCACACACTTTACCAAACTCAGTCACCAGCTTCTGCAGTTTCTCACATGAATCAGCCACCAGCGCTGTATCATCAGCGAACAACAACTGACTCACTTCCCAAGCTCTCTCATCCCCAACAGACTTCATACTTGCCCCTCTTTCCAGGACTCTTGCATTTACCTCCCTTACAACCCCATCCATAAACAAATTAAACAACCATGGAGACATCACACACCCCTGCCGCAAACCTACATTCACTGAGAACCAATCACTTTCCTCTCTTCCTACACGTACACATGCCTTACATCCTCGATAAAAACTTTTCACTGCTTCTAACAACTTGCCTCCCACACCATATATTCTTAATACCTTCCACAGAGCATCTCTATCAACTCTATCATATGCCTTCTCCAGATCCATAAATGCTACATACAAATCCATTTGCTTTTCTAAGTATTTCTCACATACATTCTTCAAAGCAAACACCTGATCCACACATCCTCTACCACTTCTGAAACCGCACTGCTCTTCCCCAATCTGATGCTCTGTACATGCCTTCACCCTCTCAATCAATACCCTCCCATATAATTTACCAGGAATACTCAACAAACTTATACCTCTGTAATTTGAGCACTCACTCTTATCCCCTTTGCCTTTGTACAATGGCACTATGCACGCATTCCGCCAATCCTCAGGCACCTCACCATGAGTCATACATACATTAAATAACCTTACCAACCAGTCAACAATACAGACACCCCCTTTCTTAATAAATTCCACTGCAATACCATCCAAACCTGCTGCCTTGCCGGCTTTCATCTTCCGCAAAGCTTTTACTACCTCTTCTCTGTTTACCAAATCATTTTCCCTAACCCTCTCACTTTGCACACCACCTCGACCAAAACACCCTATATCTGCCACTCTGTCATCAGACACATTCAACAAACCTTCAAAATACTCACACAAATATATATATATATATATATATATATATATATATATATTTGTGTGATCGGGGCCTGAACATGCAGGAGGGTGAAAGGAGGGCAAGGAATAGAGTGAATTGGATCGATGTGGTATACCGGGGTTGACGTGCTGTCAGTGGATTGAATCAGGGCATGTGAAGCGTCTGGGGTAAACCAAGGAAACTTGTGTGGGGCTTGGATGTGGAAAGGGAGCTGTGGTTTCGGGCATTATTGCATGACAGCTAGAGACTGAGTGTGAACGAATGGGGCCTTTGTTGTCTTTTCCTAGTGCTACCTCGCACACATGAGGGGGGAGGGGGATGGTATTCCATGTGTGGCGAGGTGGCGATGGGAATGAATAAAGGCAGACAGTGTGAATTGTGTGCATGGGTATATATGTATGTGTCTGTGTGTGTATATATATGTGTACATTGAGATGTATAGGTATGTATATTTGCGTGTGTGGACGTGTATGTATATACATTGTGTATGGGGGTGGGTTGGGCCATTTCTTTCGTCTGTTTCCTTGCGCTACCTCGCAAACGTGGGAGACAGCGACAAAGCAAAATTAAATATGTATATATATATATATATATATATATATATATATATATATATATATATATTTTTTTTTTTTTTTTTTTTTTTTTTGCTTTGTCGCTGTCTCCCGCGTTTGCGAGGTAGCGCAAGGAAACAGACGAAAGAAATGGCCCAACCCACCCCCATACACATGTATATACATACGTCCACACACGCAAAATATACATACCTACACAGCTTTCCATGGTTTACCCCAGACGCTTCACATGCCCCGATTCAGTCCACACATATATATATATATATATATATATATATATATATATATATATATATATATATATATATATATATATATATATATATATATATTATCCCTGTGGATAGGGGATTAAGAATACTTCCCACGTATTCCCTGCATGTCGTAGAAGGCGACTAAAAGGGGAGGGAGCGGGGGGCTGGAAATCCTCCCCTCTCGTTTTTTTTTAATTTTCCAAAAGAAGGAACAGAGGGGGCCAGGTGAGGATATTCCAGAAAAGGCCCAGTCCTCTGTTCTTAATGCTACCTCGCTAACACGGGAAATGGCGAATAGTTTAAAAGAAAGAAAGAAAATATATGTATATATATTATCCCTGGGGATAGGGGAGAAAGAATACTTCCCACGTATTCCCTGCGTGTCGTAGAAGGCGACTAAAAGGGGAGGGAGCGGGTGGCTGGAAATCCTCCCCTCTCTTTTTTTTTAATTTTCCAAAAGAAGGAACAGAGAAGGGACCCAGGTGAGTTTATTCCCTCAAGGGCCCAGTCCTTTGTTCTTAATGCTACCTCGCTGACGTGGGAAATGGCAAATAGTGTGGAAAAAAAAAATATATATATATATATATCCCCTGGGGATAGGGGAGGAAGAATACTTCCCACGTATTCCCTGCGTGTCGTAGAAGGCGACTAAAAGGGGAGGGAGCGGAGGGCTGGAAATCCTCCCCTCTCGTCTTTTTTTTTAATTTTCCAAAAGAAGGAACAGAGAAGGGGGCTAGGTGAATGTGCTGTGTATATTTTTGTGTATTATTTCATAAAAATCTTTTCACAAATTAGTAAATTTGCTGTTTACTTATGACTTAATTGGTTTACGTGTAATTACATATTTTATTGATTTTTACTTGTATAGTTGAAACTGTGTAAATTCTTCTCTAGATGTGGTGATGGAGTACAACATTTTAAAGTTCTACGGGATGCGCAGGGCAAGTTTTTCCTATGGGTTGTCAAGTTTAACTCCTTAAATGAACTGGTAGAATATCACCGATCAGCCTCAGTCTCTCGCTCACATGATATCAAGCTCAAGGACATGACTCCAGAAGAGGTATGTGTACACATGATTTAGGTATCATAAAGAACTAATGTATCATTTCAAGTGATTCCTTAAAACCTTTCATATTTATGAAAGCTAGCTTATATGATACTGCTAACATCTTTGGCAGTGGGGCATGTTTTTCATTTCTTTTCCTAGGTAGGTATTTGATTACTGTTTCAAAAGGGGAAAAATTGTAGTTGTGCCTAAGTTTCAGAAATTTAAAGAATCTTTGTTGTGCTTCTAAACTTCATTATGTTCTATATAACTCTTGGAATCATCTCTAGTCTTAACAGTGAGTGAATGTTTGCACAATTATTCATTTGGGATTGCTGCTAAATTTCTAAAGAAAGGTGATGACGGTATTGCTGATTGGTTGTTAAAGCTGTACAGTATATGTTTGGGACAAGGTGAGGTGTTCAAGTTTAGTGAAAGACAAGGGTGAGAAAAGTGAATGCTCAAGGTACTGAGGTACAAGTCTGCTGGTTGTGCCTGGGAGAATGGTGGTTTAGAGGATTGTGGCATGCTTAGAACATCTGATTTGGGAGAAGTAGTCTGACTCCTGAAGAAGTAGAGGATGTGTAGATGAGGTGTTTGCATTTAAGAGTTTGTATAAGAAATACTTATAGAAAGAAAGTGAGTTGTATGTGGAATGCTTGGATCTGGAGAAAACTTATTATGAAATTTATTATGTGGTAGACTCTTGGTTGACTTTGAGGCTTTGTGGAAGGTGCTGTGAATATATGGGATAAATACCGTGACTTATATAAAAGAAAATGGATACAAAATAGATTCTTGAATTACAGAGGTATAGGTATAGGTATGTTGAGTCCACCTGGCATGGGGAGTTAGTTGAAGGTGAGTGATAGGATGGTGTCATGCTCATTGCATGCAAGTGGGAAACAGAAATATGATTTCAGTTGTGGTAGAGGGTGTGTGGACAAGAGGTTTGCTTTGAAGAATGTGTGTGTGGAATACTTGGAGAAAGAGAATGAATTTGATGTGGCATTTTAGAACTGGAGAAAGTACAAGATAGAGTTGAGAGAGAGAGAGAGACTTCTTGGAAGGTTCTTCAAATATATGGGATAAATGGAAGGTTACCAAGTAGAGTGAGAAGTTTTTTGAGAGAATATGGCATGTGTGTAAGAAGGAAGGGAGGAGTATGGGTGGTTTATGATAAAAAAGGGGGTCTTCATCAAAGATGTATAATGTCTCCAGGCTGTTCATTGTTTTTGGACATTGTGATGAAAGCAGTAAATGCAGTGGTCCTGGAGAAAGAGGCAGGTCATTAGTATGCAGGGTGCGGGAGGAGAAGTTATGGAAGGTGAATGGGTTTCCATTTGGAAATGCAATACCTTTCACCAAGTTTAGAAGAGCATTTATGAAAAGAAATTTGAAAGTAAATGTGACCTAAGAGTACTGTAATGAGGATCAACAAGGGTATGAGACAGGAAGGTTTTATGTGAATTTGAATGAGGAGGACATGGAGGAAGTGGAGAGCTTTAGTTGCATGGGACTGGATGTAGCAGTAGGTGGAATTCTGTTGTCTGAAGTGAGTTTCAGGGTGCATGAGTGGATTGAGGTCCTGGATGTACTCAGGAGTGTTTGGATGGAAAGCTAACTGGAGCAAAGATTGGTATGTCTGAAAGTATGGTATGTTGTATGGATGTGGGGCTTAGGCCTTGAACACAAAAGAAAGGAAATGAAGGGATGTTTTGGAAATAAAAGAATGCTTATGGATGATCTTTTGCATGAGGCACATGGGTCTTGTAAAAAGTAGCCGTGTCAGATGAGCTACGGTAGGAAGTACATTCTGAATGAGAGAGCCTACCAGGGTGCACTAAGGATGGTCAGACATGTGGGGAGATTGAGTAAAGAAAGACTAACAGAGAGGATGTAAGTTTTGGAAGTATGATGAGTTAGGTAGTACCTGCCTTCCTACAAGTATGTCCTCAGAAATTTTGCCAAAAGGTAGGGCAAGCATGAAGGCTTGCATTTGATAGAATAAGTTGAAGTGCTGTTGTATATAGGGAGGAGTAGCATATATCAGTGGGCTGAACTAGAGCATACAAAATAGTTAAGGCAAACCATGGATTAGTCTGTGGGACTTGGCTGTGATTGGCACAGCAGTACATATTCTCTGTAGTCACCAAACTCATCCCTAATCTACTGCATACGTATTTGAAGCAAAGAATAGAAATGATGAATGACTGCAATAAATGTTTTTTAAATGTTATTGTTGTATATATTTATTTATGCTACACACAAAAAACATATACGAGCACATTGGGTATACAAAAATATGACAGTTAAAAGTACTAGATATTGACAGCCCAATCTGGGTCCACAAGATAGGTTGTTATTTGTAACTAAAAAAGCAATCCATACTTCAAACACTACTTGGTCCCATGGAATTGAGATTAGAGATCTTCTACATGTACTGTACATGATTTAAAGAAGTGTGTATTTGCTCGTGATCCACTCCATGTAAATGGTTACAGAGTTGAAGATAATAGATGAGACAGATAGTGTAGATAAAACTATTGAGAAATGTAGAGAGTACATAAGGATAGACATTTTATAGTAAATGAAAAAGTGCAGTATAGCATAAAAACACTGGTGACAGGTGTAGGTAAGTTGCATAGATAGGATTAGATTGTTTTGATGTTTATTTTTGAAGTTTGTGTGCAGAGAAGATTACAGATTAGATTGCATAATGTTTAGTGGAGTTCTGACTTTTGGATACGGTACGTTGGAGAATGAAACATGGTTATTGTAAGAGGAAAACAGAATTAGGAAAGGAAGCAACAGATCATTTCATAGCACAGTACAAATATTTACAAGTATTTTCACAGAATCAGAGTGATGACTTTAAAGTGTGTGTGAGCCATTTGAATGCATGTTGGCTCTGGTGAATGAAAGATTCAAGAAGGGACAACTATGGATCAATGCAGTGTGTATTGTGAACTAGATATTCAGAGAAGGTTCTGCTTGGGCTTGTATCTTGGAGGAAATAGTAATTTGAGTGATTACTTATTTGTACTTTACGTGGAGGGAGTTTTTTACTCCTAGAGCCCCATCATTTGAACGTTTTCCATTATCATACAATCATAAATTTATGTATTCTCTCTTCATTAACTTTGTTCACAGTCATTCTCTTTCATTCATCCACCATTTGTGTATTATAAAAATATTTCTTTACATCCTTTTTTTAATAGATTTCTTTCTTGACTTCATATTATGTCCTATATTCTCTCATAAAGAGCTGTTAACTGTCCACATCATCAGTCTCTCAAAAACTTAAAAGGTTGTAATCAGGTAACCCCTCACTCTTCTCTCTTCCAAATTGGGTAGATTAAGTCTCCAGCCTTTCCTTGTAACTTAATTCTGGTACCATATGGTACCAAATTCTGGTACCATATTTGTTCCTTTATCTGGACCGTTACCATGAGCTTTTAGTGCTTCTTGAGGTTTGCATAACCAAATCTGAGAAGCTTATTTTAGTTATGGCCTCATGTAGAATAGAAATAGCTTGCTAAATATTTCCTTATCCATATACTTGAAAGCTGTTCTGATTTGCCAGCAGACAGTTTGTCTCTCTAACAGATCTCCTAATATGGGACTTTAGTAACAGGATAGGTATAAACAGATGCAATTAAGCTTTTTCTGAATGCACATCTGAATAGCAGTGATACATCCATGTTCACAGGATAAGTTTGAGGTATGAAAGAAATTGTCTTTTTCATCATGCTGTAAGGAATTATTTATCTTTCAATATCAAGTCTGTGAGGTAGGTTGCTTAGAGATAGGTATAATGTGTAATTATTATACTTATATTTGGTATGATTTATTCTTTACAGTTCCTAGTGCAAGCCCTCTATGACTTCACTCCACAAGAACATGGAGAGCTTGAATTCAAGCGAGGTGATGTTATTACTGTGACAGACCGATCAGACCAACACTGGTGGACCGGTGAAATGGGTAACCGCAGGGGACTCTTCCCTGCTACATATGTTGCGCCGTACCATACCTAGGTTGATCCTGTATACCTCCAAACCCTGGTACCTTTTCTTCTTGTAAGGTACCCATTTTGTGTATCCCTTATTCTTAAAGGGTGCCCCACCTGGTTTTGGCCAGGTTTTCCCAGACTGTAACTAGACAGAGACTGTGAATGAGACTTTGTTTAATACTGTGAAAACAAGCTGGCATGGCTAGGTTGCCCTTGGCTTAAATGGCAAGAGTCTGAGGGAGATGTTGGTTGGCTAGCCACTAATAATACATTTATTGTACTCATTTCTGTGGCTTTCATCCCCAGTTATTCGTTATGCCAAAATTTTATTCTAAGATGGCCCTCCCACTATAATGGAATAGCCAGCCTTGTATTGTGTTTTATTATTGGTGCCATTTCATACTTTTCATCTACTGCAGTTTTGTGGAGAATCATTCTCAAGAAATTTGCATGTCTTGTTCTTGCCACAAGCTCATATTTCATTGCTGAATTTCTTTACTGACTGTGTTGGGCTGAACAATAGAGGATCACAAAAGTTATGAAATATGCTGTAGCTTGAGGAGTAAATCAACTTGGCCTTTCTGACATTGAGAAATTTTGCTATGATTCTTTGCAGCTGTAACAATTTTGCAATAATTCTTCATAGCTGTAACATTTCTAGCACAAAGTGGAAGAATTTTGCAGTGTTTATACCCCACCTACGCACTTTACCATCTTTACTTTACCTGAATCTAAGATTGTGTATGGCACAAAGATCAACAAACTTTGAGAAACTTATTCTGTTGTCTGGCATTATTTTTATTATTCTATTCTATGGCATAATTTTTCATATCTTTTGATTAGATCAAATTACATTTGGGGGCCTTTAAATTCAGGTAAAGTTGGTCCATTTGATAGGAGTGTAATCCCAGCAAGTGAAACTGTAGACTTTGGTTTATGATAACTCTGGTAAGCACAATTTTTATACTGGTAGAATTCTGGTAAATGCTGGAATGTATGAAGATATATGTATATGATTAGATAAGCCAACCAGATACTGAGTTGACTGGACAACATTAGTCAAAGTGGAGTGTGAGAGGTAAACTAGTAGAGGAGATAGTGGTTGTGAGACTTCTTTTATTACACACCTTGATGCTGAGTAACAATTATTTTAAACCAGATGCTTGTTGTTGTTAACACATTTTATAATTAATGGAAAAAATAATGTATTATAAATGGCTATGAAATGTAAAGTCTTCTTCTTTTCTGATAGGTTCAATGTGTTTGAGAATTTAGTCCTTTTTTTTTATTCTTCCCCATTTAGTAATTGTCACGTGGAGGCTATTTTAGCTTCAGAGGTCTTGGGGCTGAGTTTCTAAGTGCTCAGTAAGAGTACGAAATTTTTTGTCAGTAATTATGTTTTGTTATGTAATCTAATTTTGCATTTATAGACATACTTTTATGGTCATGATAAAAGGAGAGAACATTTTATCCTCTCAGAAAGGATTAATGTAATGTAGTTGCACTGTGCACAATTTAGAGATGCCCCATAGCTCAAAGCACTTAAGGTAAATATTGTTTGTTCCTAGTTTGTTCCTTCAAAGTGTGGATTGTTTTGGCAGATTAGTGTTGCAGAGTGACATTTTGCAGGCTTATATTTTATGAGAAAAGAATAAATTTTCTTATTTTCTTTGTGTAGGGGTATAATTAGGAAGATTTTGTCTCACTGCTGCCTCCACTTACATTATCGCCTCTTATTCCTCAGTTGTCTTACAACACCTGAATATGTGAATCTTGGATGAAGTAGATTTAAGGATAGTCTAATGTTGATGTGAAGCCAGGTAACTAAGATTGTGATTGGCCATAACTTTTGCAGTTTGAAATCTTGTATAGAAAATCTTGTATAGAGAAATAAAACAGCCTAGTTAACAGCATGGTGATCAGTAGGCTCAAAGTATGAATTTTCAGAAAATAATCTTCAAAGATTATCATCCAGGATTTATAGTCATGTTTTTCATTTGAAATCTTTATGAAAGGTATTGCCTTTATACTGAATTTAGATACATAATTTTTGTGTATTCTTTGAAAAAACTTTGGAAGTAAGTTCATATTGTGCATCCTTATGGAAAAAGGTGTAAGTAGAAGATAAGTATATTTTAAAGCTTTGTGACTATCAAAATCTTCTTGAATTTTGTCTGTACTGTTTTAAGTTGTATTTTTATTAGTGACACGTGAACAAACCACTTTTACGTATATTAAGAAGAAAAGAATCAAGCTGGAGTCCTTACCAAAGGTTATATTTGTCATTATTCTTCTTTAATGTATATATTGTTTCTCACATTTAAAGCACAGTGGTATATGCATCATCTTTTCCAAACATTTCAGTCATTCTGCATCTTCATGCATGGAACGCTTGAAACATTTACCAAAGAGTTCTTTTCGTTGGCCAAGCTTTCAGTTTGGTGAAGCAGTTGCCAGCTGTCTACACCAGAATAAGTAAAGATAGATATGAAAAAGATGTTATCTTATTAGAAGTAACTGTAATACACAAGGAGGGAAAGTAGGAATAAAAGAGCTGGCAAAAATTCATCAATAGTAATGTTAGCAGGGTAATGCAGAGTTCAAGAATGTATGGCATCTCTTTAACAGAGTGAGGGAGATCTAGTATGAATTTTTCTGAAAAGTAGAACCTTCATTGGAAGAAGCCATGTACAGAAATATGTAAAACTGGTGTTATAGTGCATACTGGAGGACCTTAAATGCTAAATATTATGATATGTGCAACTGTTGTGAGATCCTAATGGTGTAAGCTCCATGCATGTCAAAGAGCCATTTTTAATTGTTGTAGTGCTTTCATGTGTATCTTGGAAGGACTTTTTGAAAGCTTTGGAATCCAGTGTAATCATTCTTTTGTTCAAAGAAATATTCAATTTTTTTAGGTTTTACATAGTAATCTCTTGAATGTCTTGACATTATTTGCTGAGACTTCACATAATCTTTGCCAAAGATTTATCCTAGATTCTCTGCTTAACTTTGACATCCAGTTCAGAGCTACTACTATGCTGTATCCCTCCTTTACCTCTTTTCATTGTAACAGTCATATGTTGCAGTATTGTTGATTTTGATATTTTGGCATTGTGAAGCCTATCATTTTACATGTGTTATCTCCTTTATAATAACTAGAGGCTGTTTTTGCCTTGAGCAACTCCACTGCCACTATATAACAGTTGTATGTAATGTGGCTATTTCAAAGACATTTGTAAGAGGAATGAGCTTGAGTAGCAAATTTTCAATGGGGAAAATATGTATACTTACTCCTGCCCCAGGACCCCATTTTATTCTTAATTTTCATATCTTTTTAATACTTGGGTGCCATTTCCCATATTAGCAAAGTAGCACCAGGAACAGATGAAGAAAGGCCACATCCGATCTCATCCAATCTGTATCTCTCATGTTTGATACACCCTTTTATGTATTAGTATCATTATTATTTAATGCTAGGACACTTTTTATGGGGCTACTGCAGTTTGGAGACTGTGCTCTTTATGGGAGCAGTAAGATTTCCTTTATGCAAAGCAAGAGAACCATGGCAAATGGTTTAATAAAAAGAAAAGAGGCAGTGAATGTATAAGATTAAATGCGGCAAAGCAGCTGGAATGGATGGGATTGCAGATGAATTTCTTAAGAAAGGTGATCAGTGTTGTTGGTTGGTTAGTTAGGACTTTTGCTGTATGTATGGCTTGAGGTTAGGTGCCTGAGGATTGGCAGAATACATAATGGTGCCTCTGAAGACATGGGAACAAATGTTCAAGTTTTAGAAGTATAGATTTGTTGAGTGTACCCAGTAAGTTCCATGGTAGAATGTTTATTGAGAGGATGATGATGTATACAGAGCATCAGATTGGGGAGGAGCATCGTGGTATATGGTGTGAAGATGAGATGTTTGTTTTAGAGAATCTATGTGAGAAATACTTAGAGAAACAAGGATTATTATGTGGCATTTATGGAACTTGAGAAAGTGGATGATAGGGTTGATAGAAATACTTTGTTGGAGGTGTTATGAATATTTACTGTAGAAGAAAAGCTGCTGTAAGTAGTGAATAGTTTTATTTAGAGAATAAAATGTGTGTTTGAATAGGGGGAGAGGAGGGTAAGTGGTTCCAGATGAAGGTGGGTCTTGAGGATGGTGTGTGGTGTCATCATGGCTGCTTAACTTTTGTATGGATGGGATGATGAGGGAAGTGAATGCAAGGGTCTTGGAGAAAGGACCAAGTCTGCAGTCAGTGAAGGAAGTTTTTGCACTCGTGGAGCTCCATCTCTTGAATCTTGTTTACCATCGTAAAGCATTTTAAACGTATGTATGCTCTCTCGATTTATCACATTTTCATTAAATCTGTTCAGTTCATCCATATGATTGTTATCATAGTGTAGGGGGAAATTGTTACACCATGTTATTTGACAAAGAGAACAGTGTTTCATAAAGGATCTTCTCACTCCAAAACAGTTCATCATTTCCTTGCTCCTCCATGGAGTGCAGCCTTAAATCTCTTGGTGTCTCAGAAAAGGGGTCTTTGGATTGTATAATAATCTTTCTTTCCCTTGTATTTGTTTGCCACCTTTGTTAGGTAGAGTCAGGAACAGGCAACTAAGCCTCAGTGGAAAAATCCTCATTTGGCTCCTACCTTTGTTCCTACTTTTTAAACATAATAATACAGAAGATGGGGATTTTCCCTCCCCTGCTCCTGCCCATTTTAGTCCTCTTCTGCAACAGATGAGAGATGTAGTTAGAATTCTTTCTCTTTAATCCTTAGATAGAGTACTTTGTGTAGTAATAGTAACAGGGAAGTGTGAACAAACTCTGCCTACAAATGGTAACTGTGAGCAACAATTGATGTGGCTGTAACATCTTCGTTGGACGGAAAAAGAGCAGCATTTCTGCCTCAAGAGGAGCCCACCTTACCTTGCTCCTTCTTGTAACACAACTCTGAAGCTGTTGAAGCTCTATAATAAAAGTTTCATGGTTACTTAATGGTAATATTAATAATAGTAATGATAATAATGATGATGAAATGTATTGAATACCATTCCACCTGACATACATCCATTTAAAACAAAACCCCCAAAGCCTGTGAGAGTAATGCCTTCTTAAATGCATTCTGAACACATGCATCACTCCAACATTACAAGCACTGATTGAAGATATCTCAAGAACCCTGTAATCTTCAAACCGCAGATGCTGAACAGTTTCTCCTCAGTTGCCCATAATTACTCAGTAAAGACATGCACACAACATCACCACACTTCTTGACCTATGGTCCTGTCTGGTGGATGTAGCTGGCTTAGAAGGGGATCCTAGGGCAGGAAGGTAAAGTAAGGTATATGTATTATTATGATGATGGTCATAAAGGTTAGTACTTCTGAGATTATTCAGAGGGGGCTCGTAACATCACAGAAAAGAATAAAGATTAAGGAAAAGTTCTTTTTCATATAATGACTAAAGTGTTAACTTCCCCAACCACCCCAAGTTTTTGATATTAGATATTGATAAAAAAAATAGGTTATTAAAAAGTCCATGAGAAAAAACGTAAATGCAAAAACTCACGGAGTAAAGATTAACCATCATTTTTGTATGAGGCTTGATGATTGGTCCATTCCCTCATTCCATGCTTTTTTATGGAACTGGCTTAAAGATTAATAAATATCAGGTATTTTAAGTAGTCAATGGATTTATTTAAACTTTCTAAGAAGGAAGAATAAATTCACTTGTATATGGTAAGATGGCCACATGAATTCTAGAGTAGAAAAACTGTTGAAAGACTAACATATATGCTACTGTGAGAATTATATTAGACTTGCTGGAAAGCTTATAAGAATAAATTGGAGATAATTAGATGTGAATGATGGTCAGTATTGGTTTTTCGAAGATTGTCAGTGGTTACCAGCCAGTGAAATGATACATGATATTCATACAGTCATCCATTATGTATTTTTCATTCCAGTTATCAAAAATATAGGAACATGACAGTAATTCTGGACCTCAGGGTGTTTCATTTATCAATTTTGATATGTTTTTGATTTACTAAACGTGAACGAATTTCAGAAGTGGGAGTCATGTAACGTGCAGAATAGAAGTTCTATAAATCTGTGTTTATGATATGATTTAGGTAGATATTAAAGAATTTTCCCATGTAGGAATTACTTGGATCACAGATGCTTAAAAGAGAATGGAGTGATATTGGCATATCTGCAGTTTATGAAGATAGGTCCAAATTTTTATTGTAAAATATTCCATGAACTGGATAAGATATAAATTTATTGTATCATTACAGATTATTAATGACATTTGTAGAATCATCAAGCATTTGATATATACAATTTTGATACTGTAATATGAAATAGGATATTCATTTATAGTAAATAACAGGACTGTGGTAATAACAGAAGCTGTGTTTTATATTTTTATATTTTATGGGTGGTATTTCTGCTCTTGATTGAAAATGTATGTGTGAAGTATTATGGGCAAATGTGGCTTTCTTTACACTGTCAAAGAAGTTTCTTTTCATGCTACTACAACAGTAAAAAATACTTTAATATGTAATGTATGATATTATAAGTATGGTGTTCTTTAGAAAAGTAGGGAAGTGAACACTAGTACTTGTGATTTGCTGGTGCCATTATATTCCTACCTTTGTGTATTGAGTGTATTTGTTTTCTTCATGTCCTTCATTTCATGGGTACAGTATCTCCTTTAACCCATTCACTGCAGCAGGCTTAAAATCTGAAGTAACCACTGTGTGGCACTTTTTGATAAAACAGATATAACAGTATTGTAAAACGACTTAGAAGCATGACGAGCCATCAGGTTTGAAGTTTTAAAGTGGTAGGTGCTGCTAGGTGTATAACTTATCTCTGTTTATGTTGTATCTTATACAGACACCTTCACTTTACAGTTTAAATTTCAGTTTTCCCTATTATATTCTATTTTGTTTACACCTTCATTTTTGTAATTTTAATGTCCTTGCATGTTGTTATGACTGAAGATATGGGTGAGAGACATTACAGTCTGTACATGTATAGTATGCTCATCATGTTACCAGTGAGCATTACCATAACTATGAAGTAGATGTAACTACTGTAAGACTTTACTTATGAGTGTGATGTGCTATCAGACTCAGTTTTAGGGCAGTAGGTGCTGTCAGGTGTATGATATACCATATTCCTTTTTTGCCATACTTTATACTGTACAAACCCCTTCACTTAATGTTTATGTTACTATTTTTCTGATTTATTTTCATTAGTCTACATTCTTTTGTTCATTTATTTATACACATTTATGAGTAGTGTGTAGGCTGATTTCTTTTTACTATCTACATGCCTCTCTATATAATTACTCATATTACTTCATAGCTTTAAACTAGTAAGCAGTCTCTTAGTGGTACACCCATAAACATGGATGCAGTTAGAGGGGGACATTACAGTCTTTAATATACTTTAATATATGTGCTCTAGGATTGTCTTGGCCCATGGATAGTGTGTAAGTACTCATGATACCAGTGACGATGGGTCTTATTTCACTTGCAGTATTGATAAGGAAAATGTCTCAACCAAACCTTATAGATTTTGACATATTTTACCACCAGGTTCGGCATAACCCATGTAGTATGTGGCAATCACTTTCCTAAACTGAAATTTGATTTGCTTTGTCACTTTTCAAGAGATATGTGTTTCATGCATATTATACTGACATACCCACCAAATGCAAGAATAGCTTGATATATCATCATCAACTTTTTTCACCCAATACAACTGTTGAGCATGTCACATTTATCCACAGTTCTTAATGTATTCCATTTGTGCTTGGGGCTTTTTCATCATTTTACCTGCTCGACTTTACTGTTCAATGTGAAAAGTATAGTGTCTTGGTGAATGGTGCAAATCATATGTAAGAACACAGTTTTCATACCACTTTATGTATAGAATGTCTTTCCAGTGCCACAGCACTGCTTCACAGCATTTTATTTATGGTAATGCAGGGCTCTGGAAATACTATGTGAGAATTGTCATTTGCCAGTGGCCTGTTAAGAGTAAGGCTCATGGAGACTTTTACCTTGGCCACCCCTTGAGGGAGTTCCCGAAGGAAAAGTGCATTAGAGATATATGGATAGGTAGAATGCAGGCTTACATTTCATATTTGCCTCTACAGTATTAGGTGTATCTTTGTTTTGTTCACTTAGATAATATAAAAAATTTGGGCTAGAAATCATATTATGTACTTATGAACTGTGTTCTTTGCCAAGATGAGATGACTGATTAAAGGGCTGCATAGGCTTCCCGACCTTGACCTATGCAGCCGAAACATAGACATAGGATGAGTCACAGAGGTCAAGAATTCAGGCTGTGGAAATGTGAGGTATTTGAGAGGAGCATATGGCGTGACTAGATGTTACAAAGAAAATAATTGGGTGCTGTATCAGAGATTTGGTATGGCAAGGAATGCAAAAGGAATGAATTGTATAATTTTAGAGTGGGTGAGACATAACACTGTAAGGTGATTTGTGCATGTGGAAAGTTTGCAAGATCTGGACTTATAAGAAGAGTGTGTGACAGTTTGATTAAAGGGGTTGGTGTGAGAAGATCACATGGGACTTGGGGAAATAGAGTGGATAGAACTGGAGGGAGAGAAATGGGGGAAGAATGATTGGAACGGTGTATGCAAGAGGCATGTAAGGACGGGGATAGGTGGAGATGCTTTTTTTGTCATAAGTACTCTCTTAATGGGAATTCTCAGAGGGAATGAGCATCAGAGATATAAGTAGATAAATAGAGATGAATGTTTTTCACACCTGATCCTAAAATGTGAATTTGTTCTCATTGTTTCAGTCTTTCTTCCATTATCTACAGTAATATCAATCCATTATTATTTTTACATCAAAGAGCAAAAATATTTTCACACTAAATTGAGAATTTTTCGGTGGTATGTTGTTTGAAACGCTTTTACATTTGCTAATGCATGCATAAACTTTGTTTACCTGCACTGCACTACAAGCTCCTGTGTTTTGTTAATGTAGATAATAGCAGTTTTGGGCTGGAATTCCAATTATCTACATATGAAATAAGCTTTTTACCAAGATGATATGACAAATGTCTTAGCTACTAATCTTGAAATGTCATGTTAATTGCATTCGATTTTATCAGTCTCACTTCTAGTATATACTTTGCTATCCCTATCATAATTGCATTAAGCATTACAGAACATACATACAGTTATGCCAAATCAATGGTGTTTAGGTTGTACAGATACAGTATGAAGCATAGTGTACCTTTCCACAACATCCACTTTTGTCATTGCAAGGGCAAAAAACTTGAGAGTGATTTTCTGATTAAATGATCAAGCATTGGTTGCAACTTATGTAGCTTATCATCAATATAAAATGTGTATTGTCAGAAAAATGGAGGAATCACCATCATTGCAAAAAATGATCTTGCATCATGACATTGCCATACACTTTCATCTTGAATTGTTCATCTGTAGTCTAGTATTCATTTGTTGTATGTTTCTTTGCACAAGATGTGAGAATTATGATGCATAGAAAGTGAGATTGCTAATTTTAAGTTACAGCATTGAACTCACAAACTCGTCTACATGGTGAAAACTCAGTGTTGTTTGCAGGTATTCGTGGTATAATTTGTCTGTGTTGCAGTGAGAGCCTTCAAATAATTATTGATAAATGCAGAATATAATCCAGCCCTTGGAATAGCTGTAACTAAGCAAGAACTCATACCAGAGATACTTGAATTGAAAGTAAATTATGTTAGAGTAAATTCATGGAAGCCCATGACCTCTTGCAGTATAGTTGCTCTTTTTTGCCCACACAGTGTGCTTGTTGCAACTTCATATGTGTCATGAGAACATGAGTCACTTTTTTCCTCATGTCTGCACATGAAACTGTATATCATTTCTTTCATTTTTAGCATCACAATTCTCGAAGCAATGTGTTTCAAGGCCTCCAATATATCCATGTAATAGTTACGGGTTCTAAGCTGCTGGCCAGGCAATGCAGATTTACTGTATATCCATCTTTACTGTTTCAGGAATACTAAGCTATCCAAAGGGAATAACACCAGACATGCATATTGTAATACTCTCTGACATGCCAATGACTCTATTCTTGCACATAGAAATCTTTAGCACACACTGAATTTTTGAAAGTGCCAGACTGTGTACAAGATAGCCACAGTGATTTGAAAAAAATTGAATGTTATGTATATGAGATAGCTGTAGTGAACGGGTTAAATGCTCCAGTGTTTTTTATGTACTAACTAGTGGTGTTGATATCAGTTTTTATCCAAAATATTCATTGCCACTCAAATCCCCATCACAGTCTTTGCTCCCACAAGCATCAAGTTTTGTACACTTTGAATGACCTCATTTTTTTATTCTTTTTTTTCATTTTGTGAGCATTTATCATAAAAACCTTAGTTTTATTAATTGTGATAATGTTAGATCAAAGTTTTTAAAGTTCATTACTGTCACTGTTCTTGTTGAGGTTTAAGTTGAGGCTGGTTATATGATTGTATTTGCTTTATGAAAAAACAAACAAGCCACACTTTGTTGGAACTCCAGGTTTTCTCTTGAGTTTGGAGGTTCCAGAAATTACAGTAAAGTAAGACTGCAGTGGATGTGCAATTGCACATTTTTATTTATATATCTTTATAAGAGGAATATTGCACCTATTGATGGGGATGGATATGGGTTGGCACTACCATCACCATGTGCTGTTATAAGCAATCAGGGAAACCCTACATTTTGTGTGTAGTAGATCAGCTTGCAAGAGGTATGTGTATCTGAACCTTCACAATGCTCAATTTCACAATTTTTGTTCTAATATTTCCAGTTTTTCAGACCAAATATACTGTATGCATTATTTAAAATAAAAGTTTTAGTAGTCTCATTCTTACGTTGCAGTAAAATTGAGTTCACATTTGTAATTAATGATATCCTTACCCAGATTTGAACAGTGCTCTTGAGAATTATTTCATTGCAGATGATTGTTGAACCTTAAGCTTCTGGGTGTGAGTGATACTTTAAAGTAAATTTGATAATTTCATTGAAAACCATATGCTGTTAATACAATACTCAAATGATTTATTCATACAGATTGCTTATGTATCTGAATTTATAATGCAGTGTGAATGGGAATGTGTGGGTTTACACACTCGTTTAGATACATCCTCACACAATACACTCAAATCTGAACCTCCTTTTACAAACGTTTGTACATAGAGACAGTAGATACCTGATCATAACACACGAACACATTAACATCTTATCGATATATACTTTCTCTATTTCTCGGGTTACCTTACCCTTTTGCCCCAGTTACCCCTTACAGTGCTCAGGAGACCATTCAGTTCGAACAGGTGGGACCAAAGGTCTAAAAGTGTGATGTATATTTAGGATTGTAGATTGAGTGTAGGACAGTTGAGGAGTAGGTGAGAAATGAATTCATTGTGTAAATTGCACCTTAAGCTTGAGGGGTCTTGTGATATGTTGAATCTGCATTTATAATGTTAGGGAGGTAGATAGTGTCCAAAGTGCAAATGAGATAGTATAACTGTAATGTCTTGGGTGGGTGTATGTCAGGTGGAGCCTGTCACATATAGTTTTCTAAGGGTCAGGAGAGTATAGGAGGTGACTTGGTCTGGTGGCAGATTACAGAAATACCCAAATTCCTTGAAAATTATAAATCCAGACACATATTCTCCAGTTATGGATATCAGCATTTGAGGGTGTGTGCACAAATTTGAAAAGTATATGTGAACATGAATAAGGTAATGAGGTGCAGCAGGAGGACAAGAGAAGGTATAATTTTGAATAGGGAGAACCTGGAGGAAGTGGAATGCTTCAGGTACTGTGAGTGTAGATGGCAGTTGATGCAGACATGGAGGCTAAAGTCAAGTCAGAATGGAAGAGGGTGTTGGCTAAGATTCTTAGTGCATTAAGAGGCATTTGGAACGAGAAATTGTTTTTAAAGGCAGAGGGCTGTTAAGATGTGGTAGTCCTGACTATGTTTTATGAATATATCTTTGGGCCTTGAATGCAAAAGAAAGGGAGAAGTTGGATGCGTTGGAAATGAAATGTCTAAGGACAATATGTAATAGTGTAAGGTAAGTTGATCTTTGAAGAAATTTCAGTGTAAGAAAGAGGTGTGGTAACAAGGGAAACTACTTCCTTCTCTGTACAAGCAACCATCCTTGGTTACTACTTTCCTATACAACTTGATAGATACATTAAATAAACTTGTCTGAAATTCAGACATTCACTGCTGTTCCCTTTGCCCTCATACAGTAACACTGTACATGCAATTTACCAGTCCTGAGACCTCACCTTGAGTCATATGTACATTAAAAATACTCTTAAACCAATGAAGAAAGCTCCCTCATCCTTATAAAGATCATTTGCAATCCCATTCATTCCAATCATCTTGCCACACTTCAACTAGAAGAAAGCTTTCACCACCACTTTTCTTTTCACCAAGCCACTTTTCATGACTCACTTCACATACCTCCATGACCCAAACACCCAGCATTTGCCAGCCTATCCTGTAACACATCTTTATTAAAGAGTCCCTCAGAATACTTTTTACACATCCTCTTCCTTGCCTGTTACAGTTTCCCCATCTGCTTCCTTTCATGATACTTCCATTGGCTCTTTTGTTCTAATGCTGTTCACCTCTTCTCAAAACATTTTCATGTTCCTCTGATGTTTACCAATCCTCTGTTTTCCCAACTCTCATTTGCTCTCCTTTTTAGCACTTGCACCTTCCTCTTGACCTCCAGCCACTGCCACCCACAGTCAAGCCCCACAGACCACTTGATATACCCTGGTTCAGACCACTGAAACCACATTACTGCACCCCTACGCCAATTTACATATATTGTGATGTTAAAATACCCCACCTGCAAGTGATAACATTGTATGGGAAAAGTCACCTTTATGAAATCATTATATTATATGCAGGTAGTAAAGAGTAGTTTCGTCATGAACCTTCTCACTCCAAATGAAACCATCTTACCCTGCTTCTACATGGAGTCTAGCCTTAAAGCTGCTGGAGATCATTATAGGGGTCATAGAGTTATTTAGAAATAGAAATCATGCGTTATTTTCTGAGGTGAATAATAATATTTGTAATATGAAAATTATGACCTGTTTGTTGAAAATGTGCACATACTCAGCTAACCAGAGAGGCATGCATTTTAATACACAATGATAATTTTTAAGAATTTTTTCAAAGGTTATGCATAAAATCTTAAAAAGATTAGTCTGTTGTAGTGTTACGTTTTCCTAAGTAAGTATACCTTGATCAGAGGAGTGATATGACTTTCCAGTAACTTGGTGATAAACTTTTTTCCAGCCCTACCTGAACTTATGGCAAAAAATGAGCTCTGAAAATTGAAAATGGCCCAGTATCTAATCTGAATGATTGGTTGTGCAAAGAGGAAGTGAAAATACATAAAGGATTGCCCAGAAATAAAAACCTCTGACCCCTCAATTGACTTTCTCTCTATATACATGTATTGAGAGTTTATAGTTAGTAGGTTGAAGTACAGTGTGTAAGGGATTTGTGGATAGAATTAGGACTATACATATTTTGATAAAGTCCAGTGAGTATTTTGTTGATCTCAAGTGCATTTTCAAGATGCAACACCCAAAGTGAACCAGAAATTGTTCAACTGACAGTGACATGTATGTTTGCTGATTTTTAAAAGTTCCATCACATGTTTACATCCTTCATTGTGTATTGTTTTCTGTGTCTGCTTTATATAATTTTCATTTTGAATAATTGTATATTAGGAAATGATTGTTTAGCCTTACAGAACATGGTATACCTGACTCGGAATGTTTTTTGTCTGGGAATGCTTATAGAATTTTTGAGAATGCACATAGAGTATCATATTATACAACACTGACATGGGCACTACAGCAGTATCTACTGTCCAAGTTTTCAAGGTGTGATGCCATATTTTAGTATTCATGCTAGAATTTTATTTGGCATTTTGTAATATTGTGTTCTTACTGACATTAAAGCCAGAATTAGAGTAAATACCATTTATAATTCAACTGAGGCACACTGTCCTTAAACAGCAAATTCAAAACATAGCTAGTAATTGATCAAAAGCTTTTGAAAGAATTGGAGTCATAGCTACCCTTATTTAATAAACCTGTACATTCCAGTTAGGAACAGACATGGAAGAATGAGCTAGAATTTACCTCGCACTCATATAAACTGGATCACATTTCATTGTAGTTCTTTCATGGATGTATGACTTGATCTTCCATTAGATTGCTACTTTCACTGCAAGTACTAGGTTGTAGTAGATGTTTGAAAAATTATAATTTGCCCTCACATAATTCTTTATGATTTTAGAATGTTTTCAAGAGCCATGATCAAAATGGTTGTTTTAAAGCCTTGCACTGACAAATTTGCAGAAGTGCTATGCTGTCTGGTAGTATAACTTCAGAAATTGATTGTTCATTAATTTCTTCCACATATTCAAACCTTATGGTTTATGCATTAGTCTTTTTATGAATGTAATGACGAATTATAGGGTTATTGTAACAGATAGATTGAGATGAATGAATGTAAAGGGAAATTTGTGTACAAGTGTGCGTGTGTTTATTCATGTGTGTAATTACCTATTTTTACTGTAGGGGGGGAAGTTTTACACTCTTGAACTTTTTCTGTTATCTTACATCTTTTTAAGCAGTATGCAATTCATGTTTTCTTGTCATTCTTGTGTTGCTGGCATCTTTCAAAGAACTGTTCAGTCATCATCATCATGCTGGTAGTATAACTCAGATGCTGTGATCAGGCCACCCTTTACTCCACTCTTATCCTTGGTTGACAGATTTATAGCTTCTCACCATTTTATTTAATTCATCTTTCTTAATTCTGGTACTGTCTTTGTTGTCCTTCTCTAGACCTCCTCTATCAGTACATTGTGTTAACAATTTTAGTTATTAGATGGCTTTTTGTGCTGAAAAACACTGTATAACCATAAGGTTGTAGTGCTGTACAAATAGCACTTCTTAGTAAGGTGACCAGACTTCAGAGGCACATCCCAATTTTGATTGAATATATATATTTTTTTCATGTTGGAAGCATTGGTCATGGACAAAAGTCTACATTAAGGGTGGGCCTAAATTGAAATATAAAGAGGTTAATGAAAGGGAAAAAGAAGAGGCAAGGGAAAGTATTTACCAGTTTTAGAGGAAGTTAAAAGCCTTTCTTTTAAAAAATGCCAGGTTTTGGTTACTGGGAAGGACATGAGACAGTAGAGAGATCAAAAACTTGGAGGTGTTGGGAAAGTTATTAAAACATCCCACCCTTGAGCAACCAACAACCACATGGTAAACATGATGCAGCAGTTTGCTAATTAGTATGTAGCTTATCTAATAGTAAGGACTCACAAGCAGCCACCTCTTGGGGACAAATACCAAAGTAATACATATAGAAGAGGAAAAGTGAACCAACATTGCAGCATAGGACAAGTGGGTCTAGTTTTGAAGTTATCCCAGGAGAGTTGATAAGTGAGTGCTTTTGACTCAAACTCTTAAGTAAGGATGCAGATCTAGAACCACCCCAGATGTGAGGGCATTACTCCATGCAAGGATGGTTTGGTCCAATGTTCAAACTGTTTGGAAGGAAAGAAGTTTCAACATTTAAATAGGAGTCCCAGTTTTTTAGTGGCAGACTTAGCCATTTCTGTAATGTGGGGTGTCCAAGATGGTGTGGATGCTACAGTAAAACCAGGTTTGGTCATTGAGTATAGAGGTGGAATTACAGTAATGTGGATGCTACAGTAAAACCAAATTTGTTCATTGAGTCAAGAGGTGGAATTACAACTATCATAGGAGAGAGGGAAGTTGAGGAATTTTCAATAGCGAGATGGATCTTGCAGGCATCAAACGTCAGATTTCATCTAGGTCTGAGTTTATTGAGGAAGTTGCATTGAGCCAAGATGCAGATCAAGTGAAAGAAGGAGCTGAATTAAAGGATGTGGAAGAATTCAGTGTTGAGTCATCAGCGTGTGAGTGCATTTGATTATTTGTAGAAGAAAGGAAATCGTGCGAGGTAGCACTAGGAAAAGACAACAAAGGCCCCATTCATTCACACTCTGTCTCTGCCCCACAAAACTTTCCATGGTTTACCCCAGATGCTTTACATGCCCTGATTCAATCCATTGACAGCACGTCCACCCTGGTATACCACATTGTTCCAATTCACTCTATTCCTTGCACACCTTTTACCCTCCTGCATTTTCAGGCTCTGATCGTTCAAAATCTTTTTCACTCCCTTCCACCTCCAATTTGGTCCTCCCACTTCTCGTTCCCTCCACCTCTGACACATATATCCTTTTCTCAATTTTTCCTCACTCATTCTCTCCATGTGACTGAACCATTTCTACACACCCTCTTCTACTCTCTCAACCACTGTCTTTTTATTACCACACATCTCTCTTATCCTTTCATTACTTACTCGATCAAATCACCTCGCACCACATATTGTCCTCGAAGATCTCATTTTCAACACATCCACCCTCCTCTGCACAACCCTATCTATAGTCCACGCCTCACAACCATATATCATTGTTGGAACCACTATTCTTTCAAACGTACCCATTTTTGCTTTCCGAGATAATGTTCTCGCCTCCACACATTTTGCAACGCTACCAGAACCTTCCCCCCCTCCCCCACCCTGTGACTCACTTCCACTTCCAGGGTTCCATCCACTTCCAAATCTACTCCCAGATATCTAAAACACTTCACTTCCTCCAGTTTTTCTCCATTCAGACTTACCTCCCAATTGACTTGTCCCTCAACCCTACTGTACCTAATAACCTTGCTCTTATTCACATTTACTCTCAGCTTTCTTCTTTCACACACTTTACCACACTTTCCCCATAATTCTTGTAAATGTTGAAGTTTTCATCAAATTTAAATGTAATCTTGATGTTCTGGTGTCATTCTGTTATGACTTATCTAAGGAATTCCTAACTACATTTTCCATTCTCATCTTTTGAAGTGAACAGTAGTCAAAGCTGGAGGTTGCAAGGGGAAATTTGAAGGCCAGATTCGGAAATTTGCTACTTTATGCATTATCATACTTGTTTGCCATTTCCCACTTTAGTGAGTTAGCACCAGGAACAGATGAACAACAGCCTCATTAGCCCACATTTTCTCACTTGCCTTTATATATAATGCACCATAACTAGGGCCCCCTATCCACACCTAGCTCCCAGTCTAACTCCTATTTTTTTCTTCGTACTGCTTCATATGCTGTGGTTCAGCCCATTGATAGGACATCCCAGTTTAGATGTGCTTCATTATTTTATGATAGAATTTGTGAAAGTTTAAAGTATTGTTTTTGCACTTGTATAGTTAAGAATTTTTATATAAGTTGAAGACAGTTAAGTTGACCAAATGGTTAATTCAGAGCATCATTATTAAGGTTATAATTTTTCAATGGTAGAAAAAAAATTGAATGTTGGTAAGGGAAATTCAGGGAATTCTGAATCAGCATCTCTGTGGGAACCATGTCCATATAAACCACTCACTCCAGACTGTCTTGCAAGGCATATGAGGCATGCCAACAAGTAGCTCTTATTTGCTGTTGCATTTAGCTTTAATGTCAGCTTGGAGGTAAATGGGTAGAGGTCGTCATCAGGTTGAAAAAAAAAAAAGGTGATGTAGTGTCACAACATTACAAGATAAGGAGCATAGAAGAGTATCTAACCAATTGCTGAAATGACATCTAAAGACTGAGTACTATGATCTTGCATCAGGCATCTCCTTCTGCATACAATTTTTTTTCCTCATCCAGCATCATGAAATATTCCTACAACCACACTTTTTTTCTGTCCACAGAATATTTTTACAGAACTACGCAACTCTAGCTTCTGTTGATGAACTTGGCGACTGCGCCCCACATCAGCTTCTCTTTACACTTGTTGTCACTCACATTTTTTAGTTCTTTGCTGTTCTTTCTGTATCCAAAAGTTTTTCATTCATATTTATAGCTACCTCGCAAACGCGGGAGACAGCGACAAAGTATAAAAGAAAAAAAAAAAAAAAAAAAAAAAATTTATAGTTCTGTCCCACTTGAAAAGTTAATCTATGGACTACTGTTATATGATCTGATAAGCCTCACTTATGCTCTTACTGACCTTTCATCATGTACAAAAGCAATCTCATTCATTCTTGCCAGAAACACTTCAGATATATTTTTGTATGACATGAATTTTATGTCTGCCATATATGTGTTCTTTATGAATTCCTTAATTGCTTTTCAGACATGGCATGCATTTTAATGCATCATTCATATGGGTAGCGATCTGTAATTAATGATGATGTTGATAGTAGATATTCATTACAAAGAATTTAGTTCATGACAATGTGATCTCAATTACTTTGTATAAAAGGGCCATTACTTGTTTTGCATTTAATTGAATTGAGAAAAGGAATGATGCTAAGGATGTGTGTAGCAGCTATAGGGGAATACGTCTGTTAAGTATACTAGGAAAAGTGTATGCAAGAGTGTTGATTAATAGAGTGATGGCAGTGACAATGCAGAATAAGTGTGGAGCAAGGGGGTTTGAGGAAAGGTAGGGGATGTATGTAGGTAAGGTAAGGATGTATGTAGCAGCTATAGGGGAATACGTCTGTTAAGTATACTAGGAAAAGTGTATGCAAGTGTTGATTAATAGAGTGATGGCAGTGACAATGCAGAATAAGTGTGGAGCAAGGGGGTTTGAGGAAAGGTAGGGGAAAGTGAAAGGTAAGAAGCTGTATGCAGTTTTTATGGATCTGTCAAAAATATATAACAGAGTCAAGTGGAATGCTGTGTGGGATGTGTTAACAATATATGAGGGAGGGGGACAGTAGTTGGATGGTGTGGGAGTCTTCTATAGAGGAGCACATGCATGTTTAAGTGTGGATGGAGAGTTGAGTGAAAGTTTTGGTATTAATGTGGGTGTGAGATAGGGTTGTGTGATGTCATTGATTCTACTCAAAATATATATGGATGGAGTGAGGAAAGCAAAGCTAGGGAAATGGGATGCAGATATGTGTTGAGGTATAATGGCTAGTGACATGCCTGTTTGCGGATGTTACTGTGTTGTTTGCTGAGAATGAAATGGTGTTGCAGAAGGCTGTAAATGTGTTTTATGATGTGTGTAAACACAGGTGATTGAAGGTAAATGCAAGTAAAAGTAATGATGTTTGAAGGGAAACAGGATGAAAGTGTAGATTTTGCAAAGCCTCAAAGAGTTCGAGAAAAGAAAATGTACTAAATTCTGCTATAAGTGTGGAGGAAGAAAGACTGAAAAAGGTGATAGAATGTAAGTATTTAGGAACTATCTTGATTAAGTTTGGTGATAAGAAAGGAGAGATAAGAGAGAGAGCGGTACAGGGTAGAAGAGTTATTGGATCCCTCAATAGAAGAATGAAGAGTAAAGGTATAAGTATGAAACAAAAGAAAGGGTTAAAAAACAGCATAGTTCTCTCGACCCAGATCTATGCAGCTGAAATATGGACTGAGAGTAAATCACTGACGTCAAGAATCCAGACTGTGGAAATGAGCTATTTGAGAGGAGCATGTGACATGACTAGATGGAATAATGAAAGAAAGGAATAATGCAAAGGGAATGAATTGTAGAGTGACAAAGTGGGTGAAACATGATACTTGGAAGTGATTTGGGGATGTGGAAAGAATGCAGGATGGAGATTTTACAAGGAGAGTGTGTGATAGTATGATTAAAGGGGCTTGTGTGAGAAGATGACCACCTGTGACATGAGGAATTAGAGTGGGAGAGTGCTGGAGGGAGAGAAATGATTGAAGAAAGTATGGAATAATGTATGCAAGGGTGAAGACTTTTGCTTTGGCCACCCCTTCGATGGGAGTTCCAAGAGTTAATGGGCATCAGAGATATGGATAGATAGTAAAAAATGAGAAATTCTCTGTAGATGGAAAGTTGTGAGGTAACAATAAAACCTGTAGATAGTTAAATGCAAAAACATTGTAACTATTTTTCACTAGCATTTAGAACATGTGGTAATTAGGATGGATGAACTCTTACACCTTTTCGTTCTGCATCTAGGGAGCAACTTCTGCTGTTGTGGGTGGAGTGTTTTGCGGAAGGCAACACCTGTCATAAGTGTGTGGTGAGTGCTGCGGACATGGACTGTGCATGTTATGAGAGGTAATAGGTGGTGGTGCCTTGGGTTGACCAAATTTGTCTTACTAGATCTTTCCTGTGTTAGCTGAGTGGCAGTAAGTTTAGCATCTGCAGAACATTTGACACCCCCTTATGTCAACACCTAGTGTAACACTTTACGTTTATCATCTAGTCACTTATTTTGATGTGTGGGTGCAGGTGGTTTATAGCCTTTGCATCACTTTGCACATCCTTAACCCATGCCTTGTATGTTGTAATGAAAAATGGACTTCCACACATAAAAGTGCTTACTTTTCACTTGATTCTGAGTTCCTTCTTCTGGTGAGACCAACATCTTTATTCATACATACAGACCAACTCAACACATAATATGCTTCCATTGCATTCGATCTCTACTCATTCCTACAGCATCTTAAACTGAAACATCCCAAGCTTTAATGATTCTTTCACTGCATTGATCATTATCTTCCATGGTCTGTACCTCCATCCTGCACCTTCTGTACTACTATATATGTATTATCTTCTTAACCAAACTATCATGTCATATGTTGTACCTGACCATACCATGTTAGATGACTTTCATCCATGCACCTTTTTAATAACACTTCAAACATTCTTCATTCATCTCTCATCACACTATATAACCTTTTCACTCTTGGTTGTTTTTTTCTGTCCATCCTCCTAATTCCAGCTATACTGTGCAAATCATCCATCTCTCCTTCTTAATTTTTATGTCTTCAGACCTGTATACACTTCATTAATTGGCGCTGGAACAAACTTTTTACACTGTGATAAAAGTATACCCTTGGTTTTTCATTTGTATATAATTATTTTCAGCTTTATCTACCTTGTTACCAGCCATATTAACTTTACACTTGAATATGTGCTTTTCCATGCAAAATGAGCTTATTCCTGATCCATCACTTTCAAACACTATCATCTTGCTTTTATTCGCATACAATTTTAGCATCCTTCTCCTACGTACATCGTTGAAAATTGGTTCATGATTCTGTTCCATTCTTCCTCTTATTTAAAGCACAACTTTGTATACATATAGCAACTGCTGCAACTTCATTATCCATGTTTTAAGTATCTCACCTCATTCACCTCACTTCCCTCATATGTCACAATGTGCCTCGTTACCATGGTTGACATATGGCAAACTACTCACTCACATGAAATCAAAAGTCGTACAGGCCCAGAAATTTGAGTCAAAACTTCTTAAATTGATTTACTAAGTTTCATGCCTCTTCTAAATATAAAAAAAATATTGCATAAATATGACTAACTATAATGTGACTTAATTGACTCAGAGTAGCAAATATATCCCTGGAAACTGGGAGTCTATTTGTCATCCTGAAGGATTGGGTTTAGAACACCAGTTTCGAAAAATTACCTCTCATAAAACTGGCATTCCTCAATGCATTTAATATACCCACCCCATGCGAATGGGGGATGTGAAAAAAAAGTATCACAATAGTTGATGGTCATTGCTCGAGTTGCTATGATGATTATGTAGACGATGTGATGAGTTTGAAATGAGAGGTAGCTATGCAGTTGTGATGCCTCAGTATGCTCAAGTAAAAATATTATGCAGAGGCAGGGTAAGAGTATATACTGGTCTTTTTTCATAAGTGGAGAAGCTTAACCAAATTTGGTTAGATTGAAGGGCAACTTGACATTGTTTATATGTAACTGTGGTTTGCTCTTGTTATAGGCTCAGCCAGAAATACTATACAGATGATTGCCCCTGTTTCATGATGTCCATGCATTTACATTTTAGTTTCTGTAACTCTGACTAGTAAGGTGACACAAAAAACATTCTCTGATTATTGACACTTTATTTATGAATGGGGTATGGCAGGTACACGGTCATACTAACAAATGTAAGAGGAACACACACACGTTCATCATACCATGAAAGTGTTAGAGGCGCGCAGTATACTTCATACTGCAGGACTGAGGTGACTCGCATGAAACAAGATACACTCAAGGGCCTTGTTACTACACAACAGCCGTTGTGAGTCTACATCTTTTGAGTGTATAAATCTCTCACTCACGCTAAAGGAAGATTTTACAAAACACAGTCTATTTACATACACAATTTGAATATATTTCCACTATTCTTGTGAACAACTTTTCCAATTTCATCTTCATGATAACATCCTCCCTATTCTCATTCAATTTTTCCTACGTCACTCAATATATATTTCTCTTTAATGTTCTACTCCAGGGTGGATCAACAGTTGCAAAGGAAATTTCACTTTTGATATTTCTGAGTGTTGTTTAACCTCTTGAGCTCGACGGTATGACCATTGAGCATGATGATACGACCTTTGAGCAAGACTGTTGGTTATGATAAGGCTGACTTTTCACCATACTCTTCAGAACTGCATTTAAGGCAGGACCATTATATCCAAGGGTCATATTGTGGTGCTCAAGTGTCTTACCAAAGGCTCTTCAGTGATCATCTTTGGGTACTGAAGTAGTTAAATGTAACCAGGCTAGGCTGTCAGCATCTTTGATTAGTGAACAAGTAAATTGTGATGTAACCAACTAGGTAGTCAGCGTCTTTGGTTACTGAATTAGTAGACTAACAATAACAGGTGGTTAGCGTCTTAGTGTCTCCCAGTAATATTCAATGTTATGGATATTATGGTCTGCTTTGTTGTTGATCACCTATAAGTAATGATGTACCATAGTTTAAAGAAAGACTGTACCATAAAGATTTATGTAATGATTGCACCATGATTTAACAATTATCTAACTCTTGGGTTAGCAGGTATAAAAAGACTTGCCAAGAGGTCTGCGATAAACTTATTAATTATTGCCTGTTTGATGAACTGCCATAGTTTGATTGCTATTGGTGTACAATGTAAAGCAGTATTATTTTATTAATATAGCCTTTCTTGCAAGTTTCTTGAAAAAGGTAATATGGCAGTGTACTACAATATTCAAAATTACTTTTTATCGAATGCAAATTAATCACCCATACGCATCACCTATAATGCACATGCTGGAACTGTCATGATATCTTGCAGTGATTACTTTACTGGCACTGTTATGAGAGGTTACAACGTGTGCAACAATACTGGATAAGCATGAGAAATTGGTTGAACTTTCACCGAATCACAGTATCTTATCTTGAAATCAGATAATTGATTCTTTTATTGCTACTGCAATTGATTTTTCCATTATCGCTCTAAGCTTAGAAGTCCATATGCAGATCACTTTTCGAAGATACATCAATCCACTCGACTGCTCCTGGTGCAGGAGTTCGAAAGTACAACTCATAGTTCCAAGTATGTACGTCTGTATATTATTACCTTGCCGGATGTTTCTCTAATATCTTAACATAAAGCTCCCATTCATACATATTTGTATATATACAGTTGTATATAAATATTTTTTTCTTACACAAGCGAGTCGCATAGTTTTTTTCAATTTTTTTATAGATTATGATTTCACTGTTAACATATACATTTGAACACAAGGTAGATATATCAGACTTCTTTTACTTACAGGTGATTACATTTCTTTCAAGTCCATAATTACATCAGCACTCATATAAATACTTGGCAATGTAATCTTACCTTTAGTATTAAAGACTGGGAGATTTTAAACATAGGCGACAATTGTACCATGTAAATTCCCTTGCAAAAATTTCAACTCCAGAGATGGATTTCAAAGTTGAGCTTTATACAAGCTTTCATCTTTTCTTCAGTTACTTCATCTTCCCCTCCTTTCTATACATTTATGTATATATATATATTTTTTGTTATACTGTCGCTGTCTTCCGCGTTAGCGAGGTAGCTCAAAGAAACAGAAGAAAGAATGGCCCAACCCACCCACATACACATGTATATACATACACATCCACACACGCACATATACATACCTATACATTTCAACGTATACAATATATACATACACAGACATATACGCATGTACATAATTCATACTTGCTGCCTTTATTCATTCCTATCGCCACCTTGCCACACATGAAATGACACCCCCCTCCCCCCGCATGCGTGCGAGTTAGCAATAGGAAAAGACAACAAAGGCCACTTTCGTTCACACTTAGTCTCTAGCTGTCATGTATAATGCACCGAAACCACAGCTCCCATCCACATCCAAGCCCCACAAAACTTTCCATGATTTACCCCAGACGCTTCACATGCCCTGGTTCAATCCATTGACAGCACATCGACCACGGTATACCACATCATTCCAATTCACTCTATTCCTTGCACACCTTTCACCCTCCTGCACGTTCAGGCCCCGATCACTCAAAATCTTTTTCACTCCATCCTTTCACCTCCAATTTGATCTCACACTTCTCATTCCCTCCACCTCTGACACATATATCCTCTTTGTCAATCTTTCCTCGCTCATTCTCTCCATGTGACTAAACCATTTCAATACACCCTCTTCTGCTTTCTCAACCACGCTCGTTTTATTACCGCACATCTCTCTTACCCTTTCATTACTTACTTGATCAAACCACCTCACACCACATATTGTCCTCAAAGATCTCGTTTCCAACTCATCCACCCTCACCCGCACAACCCTATCTATAGCCCACGCTATTCCTTCAAACATAACCATTTTTGCTTTCCGAAATAATGTTTTCCCCTTCCACACATTCTTCAACACTCCCTGAACCTTCTCCCCCCATCAACCCTGTGACTCTCTTCCACTTCCATGATTCCACCCACTCCCAGATATCTAAAACACTTCACTTCCTCCAGTATTTCTCCATTCAAACTTACCTCCCAATTGACTTGTCTTTTCCCTCAACCCTACTGTACCTAACAATCCTGCTCTTATTCACATTTACTCTCAGCTTTCTTCTTTCACACACTTTGCCAAACTCATTCACCAGCTTCTGCAGTTTCTCAAGCGAATCAGCCTCCAGCGTTGATTATATATATATATATATATATATATATATATATATATATATATATATATATATATATATATATATATATGTGTGTGTGTGTGTGTGTGTAACTGTTATTCTTGATAAGGGGTCAAAGTGATTTTTAGGCAAATATGTATATCACAAAGATAAATCAGCTTAAGCAGAAGTATCTGTTGTGTAATGAACAGAGCTGATGTGTGACAGAAGTGTTCATGAATAGTTGTGGCTGGTGTGGAGGGTAGGTATTAAATGTTCTCCATAAATGTAGAACATAATGGGACTATTGATGTTCATATGTTCATGATCCTCTTGAACACTTTGAAATAGGAAGTATTAAGAGACAGAAAAAGAATATAGAGATTGAAAGACATGATTTTTTCATTGTTTTCCTTGCTTTGGTCTTTGATTAAAGGAAATTAGGTAGTAACAAACTTAAGTGTCAGTGTCACTCCATTATTTACACATTATTTTTTCTTTAGCTCATTGTTCATCACTTTAAAAAAGTTTACTTGTTTTATCAGAAGTTACAAGCGCACTAGACTGTATTGAGTCATATGCTAGTGAACGTCACCATTGCACCTCTTGCACGTAGGATGGAACCAGATTTTTCATGGTACTGTTGATGATTTCTGTGTGCTCTTTCCTACTGTGGTGTCCCTGATTTTAACATTAAAACATTTAAAAGTAATAGTTAATGGAATACCATTTTTGAACATTTAGAAACATTACAAAAGAAATTAATTTTTTTCATTCTTCATGATTTGGTCATTTACATATTACATCCTCATTGCAAAGCTTTTTGTTGTAATAAGCTAACGCTAGAATTATTCACAGCTAAAATGGTTTTATTTTTATTGATTTTTGTTCACAGATTGAATTCCTTTAAGTCACCACTGCAGGAGAAACATAATGGGACATATTCTTCCGTAGACTGGACATATAACACTGAACTTAAGACATGATCCAATGAACATGAAATATTGTCACTGTGACTGGAATATATTTTACCGAAATGTTACAAAACTTGATAGACATAGTCTTGAGGGGTACATAAATTTCTTTCTTTTCAAACACAAGGGTTTGTATACGTTCATTTTCAGAACTTTTGACCTTACAGAATTTTTCAGAAGTAAACATGTACCTATTGTCTTTTAGGTGCAGAGAATCAAACATCCTTTCTGTTTTTCATATATACATGTATAAACTGTTGGGAGTTTTCACTCTTGTTGAGTTCCTTAACAGCTCATTTTTTGATATTTTTCCTCTTCAAATAGAAATAGAAAAGACAAGTTTTTGTCTTATTTGTACATAACCACACGGAATGAGCAGTTTATTTATGGACAAGCTTGTGAACAAGTGTTTTGCTTCGACTGTATTAAAACACTTGTCTAAGGAATTTTCTTGAGTCTCGTGCCAAGCACTCGAGGACATATAGTCATCCTCACGCTCTGTCCACAACACATTCTTTCCATTCCACACAACATGTGCAGCACATTCAGCAGCATATGCTACACAGCGCAACACTCCCTACATTTTTGACTTGCAATGTGGCCGATCTCAACCAGTCACGGAGTGACACGAGTACAGAAGACAACGTCACCCTGTTGTTGATATCTGTAGCTCACACATAATCACAGAGGTCAGATTGTCCTGTGCTCAGGGTGGTGATCTCAGGTTAGGAATCGTGTGGGATTTGGGTCGTAGGTCAAAGGTCAGCCCAGGGTTCAGATGGTGCTGAGGTCAGGATGAGGTTGGGTCGTAATCACGCACCATTAGCCGGAACAAGTCGAAGCGAATGGAAACTGGAATTAAGGTTTTTATGGTGACATTGACATATCATCAGCATAGGCGACCCTACTTTAGATGATGCCGATGGAGGTGGTGTCAACCTCGAGGACACTGTCGCAGGTGGTGCCAACCCAGAGGGAAGATGGCTGAAGGACTCTGGAGGTGGTACACAAATAGGAGCACTGACTTAGGGAATGCCGGCCAAAGTGGTTGTGGCCCAGGTGAAGCTACCCCTGAGAGGAGCTGGCCTAAGGAGTACTGATTCAGAGAGTGCAATCTCTGGTGGTTAGACGGCGATGGAGAAGCTGGTATTTCTGCGTCTGCCGCTATTGGCCCTCCGTCTGTTGTCTCGATCCACCTCAGTTTCACTCATCTCCAAGGCATCGCAGCTTTGCGCGGGCGTGGACTGCCCGTGGGCGTGGGAGCGACCCATGCCACCCGTCGTCATCACGCCCACGGCGCCAAGGCCACCCTTGGAGGGGGTGATCACTCCCTTGTTGCCTACGCCCACGGCAGTGTAGCTGGCACTCCCGCTGGACCTGTGGGTGGAACATGTATGTTAAAAGTGCTACTTGCTGGAGGGGTAGTGCCCTTCCTCCAAGCTTCTGGGGTTTGTGTTAGTGCCTCTCCTACCTTTTGGAGGGGTTTGTATTAGTGCCCCTTCTTTCTGCTGGAAGGAATTATGTTAGCGATCCTTCAGTATCTGGGCGTGGCTTGTGCTTGTGTCTTAACCTGTGTTGTATGGGATTTGTGTTGGCGGTGATCCTCTTCCATGTAGACTAGGTATGTTTTAGTGGATCTCCTGACCGTGGCAGCCTTTTTAGAAACTGCCGTTTACTTGTGGTAGAAAACTGTATTAACGCACCTTTTTTCCAGTGTAATGGGAGGGGCTTATTTCCGTCCTATCTATCTTTGGGAGGTTCTTTAGTCTATAACTACTTGACAATATTAGGACTTAAGTCAATAGTCGTCTTGCCTATGGGTTAAGCTTGTGCTTGTACTCATACATGTGACATTAGGGAGTAACTGCTACAAATACATTTAGGAGCAAGGGAGCGTACCCTTCTCTGTCCCTACATATAGAAAGACTGATGAATGTGTTTTATGTTCCTCGGTCTTTAAAGCCACATCCAAAACTGTCTTTTGTGCTTCATTATTCTTCAGTCATCTATCAGTGTCTGTGCGTTTCATTATTTTTCAGTGAGTTTGATTTAATGTCTGGACTGTCTTTGTTTATATAGCATCTCCATTTCCTATTGTTTGGTCACGTCACTTGCTTTACAAAGGGTAAATTACCAGCCTGTTTGTTGATGCATTTTTTTGTGCTTTGCATATCTTAACATATACACTACTCAGTGTTAAGGGTATATATTTCGTTCTCATATAATATCCACTGTGGTAAAGGCGTTCTACAATGAATGTCCATCTGTTGCAAGTTAAAAGCACTCACTGTAAAATAATCGAAATGGTAGTTGAAAGGTCTGTAGTAGTCACTACAGCTATGGTAGTTACAACAATTAAGATTTGCTAAAAGTGACTGAAACGACAAGTAGCAGCAGCAATAGGAGCAACAGTAGTAGTAATTATAGTAGTAGCAGTAATAGTCGTAGTAGAATAGTAGTAGTAGTTATAGTAGTAGTAGTAGTAATAACAATAGTAGTAGTAGTGTAACAGAAGAGCCAGAAAGACACATAACCATCCAAGTATTGATATACAAACAGGCGGACATAGTAAGATGAGCATACAAACACACATGCATAAGGGGTGAAAAGAGTACATAAGTGTGAAACTGGAATACATACAGCCTTACTATTTGTAAGGAATAAACGGTAGATAAACGGTATTAAACGGTATACAAGATGAAGATAGTGCGTGAGGGGAGTGTGCAAACAAGCAAACAATAAGGGTATACAAACGGACAGTAAGAGGTAAGTAAACGGGCAGACGATGTGACAGAGCTGTGTACAAACAGGCAGACACTGTGAGAGCACTGTACATAAATAGACAGACGGTGTAAGAGGGTAAACCAAACAATAAAGGGAGAGTATGTGAGAGCGAGGGAGAGGGACACACCTGGAACGGGAGCGGCGGGGTAAGCTCTTCCTCTCTTGCAGGGGCGAGGCTACCGTGCTGGCGTCCGAGGCCACGTACAGCAGGTCTGCCGGTGGGTGGAGAGTGCTAATTATCCTGCCTGTCTCTCTGCCTGACCCTCCTCCTGTCTGTCTGTCTGTTTACCTCTCCATCTGCCTGTACCTCCGTCTGTCTGCCTGTCTGTTTGCCTCTGTCTGCCTGTCTCCCTCCGTCTGTCTGCCTGTCTACCTCTGTCTGCCTGATCCTCCTTCTCTCTCTCTTACTTTTCGTCTGACAGTCTGTTCGTCTGCATAATCGTTCGTTTGTCTGCGTTTCCCGCAATTAATCTTGTCGGCAGTTTCAGAACTTCCTTCTCTGTTTTAATGTCATTATACTCGACGTGAAAAACTTCGTTCCGAGCGAGCCATTTTAAGGTTTTAAATGTGGTATGATTCCAGCTTAAAATGGCAGAAGAAATAGATGCAAGAGGTTTGATTTATTCTCCTTTTGTATTTGTAAATCCAGTCTTTGATTAAGGAGGCGTTGTGGAAAGAGAGAAAGGCGAAAGAAGGGAGGAATTCCAAAGCTTTGCTCGTCGAGGAATGAAGGATAGTGTCATAACGGCTAATCCTCGTATGGCTGGTGGTCTCCACTCATAAGCTATGGTTAGAAACAGCCAGATAGGTGCAGCGGACCCAGGCTTTAGTGGGTTGGACACATGCAGTCAGCAGACAAGAGTAGTGACCGGAATGATGCATGCAGAACAGAGAGAAGGAAGACAACATTACGTCGGGCGGAAAGGGGTGGTTGAAGAGAGGTAACATCAAGAGAGATGGATGATAAGGCACTCGATTACATTCCGATTAAAAGAGGAAAGAAGAACCAACCAAGATAAGTTAGCAGTATTCCGAACAAATAGATGTAGATATAGAACAGCTGCTCTTGAGATCTGTTCTGCATGTGTCCCTCTCACCATAAACTGGACCTATGTCATGCGTCTGGCTGCTGCTTCCCATTGCTTGTGTGTGAAAGCCAGCCACTCGAGGACTGACTTTTTATGACGCATCCCTCTTTCCAAGCAGAGTGAAGCTGCAGAATTCTTTCCTGTTGTCTGTCTGTTCCTTTCCCTACAGCCTCTCCACCTTTAAGAGTTAAGTGGACGAATACCTGAGGTCATAGTAATCGTTCATCTATTGATTATACTTGTACCAATTCTCTTACCTTTCGTCTGATATGTCAGTGACTCGGGTATGCCTGTGCCATGACGGCTGACGTAATATAAAAAGAGTGACTGGACCATCTGCTCACCCTCCCTGCTTTCAGGAGTCAGATTTTGCAGTGTTCATAATGGGAGGTGAACAAGATAAAGTTGAGTGCATGGTGAAACCTAACATGTCTGACGCTTTTGCTGGGTTGAATTGTGGTGTTCTGAACTTTACATTAGGAAAAACCAAAATGTGAAAGAAACGTCTGAAGAATGATGTTTTGGCATTGTTTTATTTTAACCAGGTTGATGTTCCCCATTTGGATATACTGCGCGGTACCGACTGAAGAGTTAGATTCAGTGCAAGAAAAAGAGCGAGTATCTGAATGAGAAGAGGAAAATTGAGTTTGAGAAGGTAGAGCAGAATCGTCGGCATGAGGCAGGTTAGGGCTACATGCTGAGGAAAGAAGATGGTTCTTGGAGATATGACACAAGGCAAAGATGTATTCCAGTCGTAGTCTTACGGTAAGTAAACACTACGTTTACATTTCCGTCTCCCTGTCTATGTAAGGGGTCGTTCCGTCTCAATATGTCTCTTTATATCCTCTGTAACTAACGTGTAGTTAGTCGTTGAGTTTATGACCCCCCGAATGAGTTTTCCTGTTAATCTGTTTAACGGTGTGTTGATCTCCATAAGTCAGTGGTCATCACTGCCAGACTGTCTGTTGGTAACGAGTCTGTCAAACCGTCTCTCTTGCCCTAGAATGACCGTCTGTTTCTCTGATTGTAGGATCAGGCTCCTCACCTCTGGTCTGTTGATTCTTATGTTGGCGTTTAACATTCTGTCTTTATTTCTGTTTTTGTCTCAAGTAATCACTTCTGGGAAAATTGATACATTGTTTTTCCTACCCCCTCCCCCCCCCCCTTTTTTTTTTTTTCAACAGAACCATTCCTGTCTATACATATGTGCTCATCTTTCCCACCTTAGCGAAGTTGCGTGTAAAACCGACGACTGAGACCCCCCGAGAAACATCCTCGTTTAGCGTCTTTTGTTCTTACTTTTAAAAAGTGATAACGCAGGAGGGGAAGATTTCTATCCCCACCCTCTCCCATCCCACCTGATCACCTACGACACGCAGGAGATACGGGGGTTGTATTTTCTCTACCCTGTCGCAAGGAATGACAAAACAGATACAATTTTTCTTTATTCCTTGATTGGTTTAATTATAGCTTGGCAGGCATAGTTATGTACTGTTGATCGATACAGCACAAGTATGTATGGCTTTTATCATTATTATTATTATCATTATTATTATTATTATTATTATTATTATTATTATTATTATTATTATCATCATCATTATCATTATTATCATTAATATCATATCAGTTCTGAATGTCCGTCCTGGTTAGCTAATCGCACAGTGGCCTTTCCTTGTTCCGGGTAGAGTGGAGTTCAGTTCCCTGTCGAACCCGGGTACGTGGTCCACTATTCAAGTTAGGAACAGACGGCCACTTGATTTAGTTCTTGTAATGTTAAGTAATGTTTATGTTGATTTAGTTTTACTCTCTATCGAGAAAATGAGCTCAGTCTATTATAAAGGTTAGGTTGACAGGAACTACTGCACAGAACTGAGCATTAGATTAGCACATAATGGTTACAAAAATCATTTTATTGGACTGTACAAACCATTAGGTGTTGATGCTTTCATTACTGGATACCTGGATGTTGTATGATGGAGAAAAGTGATCAGGAACAGATGCCATCTCTTCTTTTCACAAATTCATTTGCTTAAGTCAAAAGTGTGCATGTTATGAGTCTTGTATGGTGAATTAGAGGGGTTCTTACGGTACCAGATGCCTATAGTGATCGTGTTAGTAGTGTGATGGGTTTGTACTGAGTATGGTGGACTGTTCGTGGTTTAACGAGTTTGTACGTGATATCGTGGAATTTGGCCACAGTTTCGTTGAAGGTATTTGCGTGGTTTGATGGAAATTACATTCACCAGTTGCACGTAATTGGGTAGTTAAGCCTGATGCTTAGATTCATGATATGTGGTGAGCTAATCCTTACTGTTACTGATAGGGTCGTAGTCTCATGATCATGGGGGATGTGTGTCACATGTGGTGAAGTAGTTACATGATTGTCTGAGGCCAATTGTAGGTTGTGGTCCGTGTTGACGTGGCGTGACTGGTGTGAACGACCATCAATGTGGTTATAGGGTAAGGAGTGGGTCTTTTGATATAGTGTGGTTGGCGGTTGCTTGTGGTTGAGAGAAATGGTATGCTGTGCGTAAAGATATCATGTGGGTGTGGTTAATGTGTGGATGTGTGGGCGTAGAGTGGTGGGTGTAAGACTTACTGTGGTGGTGGTTACGGGCGGACATGGGCGTGTGGTGGGCGTCGTCGAGGTGGGAGGAGCTCTCTGTGCGCGAGGAGGCGGCGTGGTCTGTGTCGGTGTCGCTGTTCAGGCTGTCCTCGTAGTCCTCGCTCTCGCCGCCGTACTTCAGGCGACACCTCTTGACCCTCGCGTAGTCCTCCGCCTCCCGATCCACTCCCCCTCCTCCACCCACTCCTCCTCCTCCTCCCGCTCTCCCTCCCCCTCCTCCACCTCCCCCTCCACCGCCCCCTCCTCCTCCTCCTCCGCCCCCTCCTCCTCCTCCTTCTCCTGGTCTTGCACTTCGTCCATCTCTCGTCTCCCCTCCTCCGTTCCCGCTTCCACTCTGTGGGAGAGAAGAGAGTACAGCTTATAGAGAGAGCGGCAGCACATACGAACGTCACCACGGAGAGTTACTATGTCAACCAACGTGACTAAAACCGCACCGCAGTTTCACTAATGAATGTAAGATAAAAGTCAAATTCCAGTCTGCGAGCGGAATAATATGGCGTGTACGTATCTGCACAATTGAGACAGATGGATGGATGACAACTTGTTTACACACTCACACTCACCTTCCTATACGCAAGCGTCTCCACTGTAGCTCTCCGAGGGTCTTGATACACGAAAGTCTGGAAGTGTGTTGAGAGTGTCTCTTCCTGCCGCTGAATTTGGAAAGTTGCGTAAGGGTATATGTCCTCAGCATATTCTAAAAGAAAGAAAGTATAGTGAGACGTCTTAAAGTTTCCCTTAGATGAGGTCGTGGCTCGGTTAAAGGGGGTTTCTTCTCGTGTTTTCTGGCTTAGGTATGGGTAATGATGGACACTTGGTCTGGCAAGAAATAGTACTCTTTAGCTTGGAAGGTGACCCTTAAATGAATATCATAGAAATTTTTCTCATATATAATTGGCACCTGTTCGATTCCTCCTTTCAAGGAGACCATTGTGTATATATATATATATATATATATATATATATATATATATATATATATATATATATATATATATATATATATATATATATATCGTTTTGGTGGTTGAAATTTAAAACCATTTTATCACCGTTAACATTTCGTTGGTATCACCTTCTTAATACTGAGCAAGAAATTTGGGAAAAGTCTACGAAAGATGAAAAGGAAATTTAGGATACGAACAGCTCATCTCTGAAGAACATCTGTGATTACATTAGTAACACACACACACACACACACACACACACACACACAGGCCATATAAGTAGAGAGCGTGTATGTTCTTTAAATTGAACATCTGTAGGTGTATAATGACGGACCTCCTTGGTGTCATGTTTAGCGTTACTGACCATGAGCAAGCAGGGGCCAGCCCGGGGTCGAACCCGCATGGCTTCGAATCCCGGGCGTGGCAAGCGGACGACACCCTACCCAGGAGTTCATTTTCCCCTCAGGACTGGTCGATAAGTGTGAATCTGACTTGAGTTCGTGTGTGTGTGTGTGTGTGTGTGTGTATGTGTAAAACACCTATGAGTACACACACCAAAAAGACCCATTTTCCACCTCGGGATTTACCTGGTATCCTCTCGAGTGCGTTGACCTCGTGTATGGGCGAGGGCGCGGGTTTCCTGACGGTGGCGTAGTACTGCTCTCTGGCCGCCAGGTTGCTCTTGTTTTCCGCCGCCGACGTTACCGAAGGGTCGCCCTCCTCGCCTCCTGGTACCCCTTCATGGCCACCCCCTGGTCCTGCGGGCACAGCAGCGAGGCCTGTAAAGTCTAGGGGCACAGTAGCTGGGGGAGGTGATACAGGCGATGTTACATGTGGTAAAGGCAATGACCCTCTTAACATCAAACTACTCCCCAATCCTCCCACTCACACTTCCTTCCCAAGCACGCACGTTCATGGTGCATATGGTACAAGATAAGGTACTACGAGTCCCCTGTGATCCATACACTGAAGCTAGTGAGAACCAACGTTAACAGCCTAACGTGAAACCCGAAGCTAGACGACGATATTGACACAAATCATATGCAAGATCTCTACAGCAACACAAGTGTGGAATACACCATGAGTCCCACGTAAACCTCAAATCCAATGGGGGAAATTTCAGTCATCTCTCAGTACACACAGTAAGTAACTCAGTGTTTCTCTTCCGTAAATTCATAGTCCTTATGTGTGCCCTCACGAATCATTTCTCTCTCCATTCCTCACCCGTATCCTTCCACCCACTCTCTACCTCCCCTGCTCTCGTCACCCGTCCTTACTTCTTCTGAGACATAGTGTGATGGCGATGATGATGGAGACCAGGGCGATGCAGGAGATGACGACGGGGACGATGAAAGCCGGGTCCGTAAACACGTCCTCGACGGACGCTCCGACGCCCCCAGGGGAGCCTAGCATCCCGCCCCCGACGGAGCCAAGACCTTCCTGTAGGTGGTCTGCTGGCGAGAAGAGAAGACATGTTGTACTTGGAGAAAAACGAGCGTCTTTACGGCCTCTCACGCTAGACTTACCCTCCCGTGAATCAAATTCGTTAAGACTACATCAGAAAAGACTATAATTTTTCTTATTCCTATATGGTTTCAGAGCAATGTACTGAAGTATGATATGATAACGACCTCGTCGATACTCTGATTAGATGAATTCAGGCAGTAGCATCCTGGTCCGGAGCCAGATACGTAGGGAGAGTGAATCTTAATTTTAATAACATGATTTCAGCGGAGCAATACATCACCCGCACTCAAGTAAGTTCTGATGAGACATGTTTACACTAGACCAAAGCCCTTCGAGCAATAAAACAGAAACACTCATTTGATTATAAATATTTGTATGACTAATTCCCGGAGAATAAAGTTAAAACATTAATTTCCTAAATTCACATTAACGACTTTATTGCCCACGACATTCATACCCCCAACATATTTAAACACATTAAGTAGTAGTACAGTTCTTGAGAAATAATAACGCCATCTGTTGGGCCTTTGGTATAACTTCTCTACCGTCCGGTTGCCGACGAGTGAATTTAAGGTGTATGATACAGACTCTCCTCTCTGGTCGTCTACCGGGTCTGGCAGCGAGAGGTACATCAGCTGATCAGAATCAGACAACGAGGACGGACTTTGACTGATTGTGTGTTCTCGTGCTTGGTAACAGGAAGACAGTCGAACAAAGGCTTTGTAAAAACATTATAAGATACACATAAATTACATTCTTAGAGTGTATACAAGTGATAGTAGTAAGTAGACACCGTGATAACTGTAATACAGATGAAAGTTGGCTTCGTGGCAATGTTTTCGTTAGGGTATAAACAGAGTGTGTAATGCACGACGTCGAACTTTCAGCTATCACTTATCATTAACCTTACACTGAAGGACTTCTGGCCTTGGCAGATCACCACACTTACCTCCAGTGAGGCCGAGAGTAGTGAAGGAGTAAGTGGCAGTGGTGTCACCGGCAGAGTTAGCGGCAGTGAGGCTAACTTCGTAGGAGGTAGCGGGAACCAGCTCCCCCGTCGTGTACTCCGCTTGCGTCCCCGGCAGCCTCCCGCTCACTGTGGGAAGAGATGTTCGTCACGATGTGGCAGTGTGTCCACAGGAGGTAGGTCGTCACATTGTTGCGAATATTCTATAAACGAATGAGCGTCAGTGTGTGGGGTACACGTCAGCGTAAGTGGTGGAGTACCGCAAGGATTTTGATTAGTCTCGTGTAGCTCCGTCGACTGCGAGGGGATCTTTTTCCAAGTGAGCACAACGGTACGCCCTTTGACCACCTGTCAGTGACCTTTAGGTATGATGGCTTTTCCTTTGATCAAACCCTTAAAGGTCAAGACAAGACCTGGGTAGCATGCCCAGAGGTCATACATACCATTGTGCTCGAGGAGTCTAACAAGTAAAAATTGGAAAGAATAACAGAACTTTTACCGTTGAGGGTAAAGTTACATAACCATAGATAGAAGTACAACCATGACGAATGTCGTACACTCCATTAGAGTTAATTATACGTACTAGAAGGAACTAAACACGTAAGGGAAGAAAGACTTCGACTGTAGTTAAAGTAGGTGGTGAAACTGTACTGAAATCCTTGGAAACAGACTAGGCTAGGTGGCGTTACGGGGCGGGCCCTTTATCTTTTCCCAGAATTGAATCCACTGCAATAACTTGCAGCAATATCAGTATGAAGCAGACGCCGTGGTAGTAAGGTAGCGTCGCTGTGGGAGAGTGCAGGGAGTTAGGGAAGTAGGTTGTGTGGGCTAGGATGACGCACAGTCCTCCATTTTAGCGAATGTTACCCTCCAGGCGTTTGTTAGGGTTTCATTTCCATCATCCTGAGGTGGGGCCCTTGTCAATTTGCACACAGTCAAAATGTCCTTCATTCTTGCGCTGTTCTCTTTTAGTTAATTGTTTCATTTTGTCTTACCCTGACGAGGTATCTTAGTCCATAATGACTCGCAAAATAGCATCGTTACCATGAAATCATTTGTGGCTCAAAATGAACATGGCAACACAGTTTCCTCGTTCCTTCCAGCAGTACTCGCCCCCCATCACATCCCAAGACGATAGAAATGACTATTTTCGGTATTCCTGCATGTACTCATTTTATCAACATTCAATCCTGATACCTGACAATACCTTCTCCCTGAGACTCACCATAGGTAGCATTCAGTCCTCCTAACACTTTCCCTTGACAGTACCCCACCTATCTTCTCTCACCAGTACCTACCAATCTGCCACTCCCGCTGGCCATTGGGCCTCAGCCTGACGATGAAGTGTGTGATGGGACATTGCTGGTCGGTCCACGCTGCCAGACGTAGGGTTGCGGCCGACACGTTGACGCTCACGAGGCGGTGTTGTGGGGGCGGGGTGGGTCTTGTACCTTTGGTACGTACCGTGATGACCTCGCTGGCTGCTCCTGGGCCTGCAAGGACACGTTGCTACCAGTTAATACATTCATTGTCATTATAAGTTTCCTGTTTTCGCATATGTTGGCATTAAGTTTGATGAGTTTGCGTCTAATTACGCTCTCTGTGTGTTTGTCTTGTGAACGTAAGAATGTTATTTAGTATTCATATATGTATATTTACTTGTATGTTATATTCATGTGTGTAACAGTGATGCATATCGAAATACATACAAAAGGATCTTGTATGTTTGTAAATTGTTAGTAGAAATGACCCAAACTTTCATATACACAATCCTTTGTGCAAATCGTATAAAAATGAGCAGTAAGAAATATGCATGGATTGTATAAGAAGGTTCAGTAAGTCTATAAAAAATGATTCCACATTTTAAGGAGCAGCTAGATCACGCGATAGGATCACCGAAAAACCTGAACGTTTCCAATTAAAGAAGGTAATGCAGGAATGACCATATTGATCAAAAATTGAGCAGGATACCATATAATTCTTCAGCACTCCGTTTGTTGTTGATAGTTTGCTGTATATCTTCATTTTCGATTATATGTTTCTCTTCCCGTTGCTGTACCCGGTTTGGTAGGACTGGTCGAGTCCTTGTTGGGCGTCGTAACTGTTATTTACCTGTTTGTAGTTTGGATCAGCTGGGCTGGCGGATGTGTGGTCAACTGATTTGGAGTTCACTTAATCCTTTGAGCAAGGCAGTAGGACCCTTGAGTACGAAGATGCGACGCTTGAGTACAACGGTACGACCCTTGAGCACGACGATGCGACCCATAGGTACGACGATTGGACCGTGTGGTTATAATGGTATGGGCCTTTGACCTAACTGACCCTTAAGAGTCAGATCAAAGGTTAGGCCATTATACTCAGTGGTTCCGTCATCGTGCTGAGGGGGGTTCTACCCCCTGTAGTTAAGGGTCACAAGTGAAACCTCTGATGGTTTATGTCTTGCGTGTGTACCTGCAAATTCTTTCACTGACTTGATGAGGGCTTCCTCGTTATTGTGTATGTATAGCAGTAGTGGTGTAACGTAGAGGTGGTCTGTCAAGAAGCGTGCAGTTTGTGTGGGGGGGTTGAATTAGGTTATTGATGATAAGGGCAAATTTGGGTACTTGTGGAAGGCCTTTGATGGTCTTAGGAATTGTCACACCTTTGTTTGTGGGGTAGTTTGTTGTTTGTGGTTTACGGAAACTTTTCGAAGATAGTCATAAAGTTAGCAGAATTGTTCTGCAGGCTGCAGTTGTCACTGAAGTTTGTCCTGTTTTGAACTGAAGGCAACATTTGTTTTCGTCAAGTTTCTTTGTGTTTGCTACATCTTTTGCACGTCCTGTCGTCGACCACGGCATTAGGGAACTCGCTTCGGAAATTCCGTTTTTTTTTTTTTTTTTAAAGAAATAACGTTGTTCTGGCGTTTATCACATTGGTTGGTCATGTGTAGCGTGCGTGAGGTTTGTTTGTCCATCCTTTTCACATGAATGTACCAATCATCTCATTAGCAAGAAGGAATATGGGACATTTTCGACTAGATTAAGAGACTGGACGTAGGGGAGTTGAAATTAGAAATCTTTTATCATGGGGGTAGGATCACTTTCAATCCTTTGTATTCCTTTGTATAATATTTGGTCCTGTATGTAAGGGCTGGTCTGCATCTTAGCTGGACGATGGTAATGATGACTGCTCGCCTACATTCACAGTTGGAGGGCGTTGGTAGGTATGCCGACAGTGATGGTTTGGACAGGAGAGTTTACAAGAAGTTATTGAATAGAACGTTTGTTGGTGTGTTCACGATGCCTTTACACCAGGTAGAGTGTCTTGCATTAAAGTCGTTCGTGATGGTGGTAGACACTCTATCTGACCGGTATGTAAACATGGTTCTGTGTTTATTGATTATCTTCATCTCGAAAATAAGAATATAGGAACCTACAGTAAGCTTACAGGCCCATGTAAGTCAGCTCCTGTCTACACCCAACCCATGTAAGCCATGTAGTTACCTCACCCTTGTCTAAGACACGCCATATTGAAGGGAGGGACAGACTCACCTATCCTGTTATGTGATGTGAGGTACAGGTGGTACTCGGTGCCGCAGGTGAGGTCTCGCAGCGTGTACTGGGTCAGGTGGCGAGCCAGGGTCACCTCCCGCCACTCCCCGGGGTCAGGGCGCCAGGTCAGGGTCTGCTTCCTGATGGGAGCGCCCCCGTCATCCACCGGACGCCAAGACACCGTCACAGTGGTGGGGGTCGAACCCATGGAGTGGAGTAGCGCTGCACTGGGGGGCACTGTGGACAGGGAGGGGTGTTGGTGAGGTTGGTCACTGTGCTGTGGGGCGCGGGGGATAGAGAATGGGTATTGGTAGGGGTGCTTACTGTTCTGAAAGGCATTGTGGATGGGAGGGGTTGCAAGAGGTGGTCACTGCACTGAGGTTCGGTGTGGTTGGGGTAGGGGGTGTAGATGGTACTTCCTTACTGTAGAGAGGAGTGGAGGGTGGGGTTAGTTAGTGGGGTTATCACCCGTAATGTACACATGTTCATGTTTTTACACTTACACACACACACACACACACACACACACACACAGACGTAAAACTGCCGCCCTGTGCAGTGTAAATAGGTGATACACATCACCACACACGTATAAACACACATATATGCACTTACATAGAAATACATGTAGCACATGTTAATGACTTTGTATCTCCATCTGCTTCTCTCTCAGATTCGAGATGAGCCCAAGGGTGACAGATAGGAAATATATGTGATAACAGATCATATCAATGTACTGTTAAGCGCAGTAGTATATACAGTGATCGCTACGGTCTACCCTCTGCCTCATGGCAAGATCTCATCCTAGGTACTAGTATGTGGACACCTCTCTCTCTCTCTCTCTCTCTCTCTCTCTCTCTCTCTCTCTCTCTCTCTCTCTCTCTCAGCTCACCCATGACGGTGAGGGTGTACAGGACGTAGTCAGTGTTGTGGCGGTTGGTGGCGTGGCAGGAGTAGTTGGCGGAGTCTGAGCGTTGGCAGTCTCTCAGCAGAAGCCCTCCGTCAGGTTGTGGCTCGTACCTGTAGAAGGCAACACCCGGTCAACCAGGGGTTACTTCACCACCTCCGTGTTGCTCATGTGATATGTATATATGAGCATATGAGGCCTTTTTCTTCGTCTGATCCTGACAAAGCAACAAAAAAGTAGAGGCTTTTCTTTGCATGTCTGAGAGGATGTCGTCGTATTTGACCTTACCAAGTCATTAGGTACCACAACATCAACATTACCACATACCGGCAACTTAGAGCTAGATAAAGTCTCGTGAGTAGACTTGTAACAGTAATGGGGGCGTGCGTATAGAGAGGTCAGACCGTCCATCCTTTATGTAGAGCTAGGAGGAGGAGGAGAAGGAGGAGGGTTTTTACCTTGCGACTCGCGTGACTGGGGCGTTGTTACGCCTCCAGGTGATGGTCGGTGTTGGCTGACCGACGTGAGGACAGTCCAGCACCACGTCTGTTCCCTGTGGCACCCGCACCTCTCCTCCCACGCTGTACACCCCAGCACCCACTGTCGCACGTCGACACCATCACCAGCAGGAGGAGGAAGGCGGCGTGGGGAGGTTAGAGAATGTAGTTAGTATTCATGAGTATGCATAACATGCATAATGCATATGGATGCATACATACATACATCATGTTAAACGCTCATAGAGAAATTTTGTATGTATATTGCTGATATTTCTCTAGATGTGTATCATACACGTTAAAGTACATATGTATAATATAAATAGGCAATTTTAGATAGGTAATTACAAGCGTGTGTGTTTGATTCGGGCGATTTAAGTGCTATGAAAAGTGTAGTGTGAGTGTTTCTGGCGATGTAATTATGGTACAAGTGACATGACAGTAAAATGTGTCCCTAAGATAAGGTACACATGAGTGACATGACAAGTGTAACACATGTTTACCTTAGGTGACATATGTTTAAGTAACGTTTAAAACGTAAATCGTGTGACCTGCAAACTGTACACGACCTATGTGATAAATGCGTGACCTTAATGACACGAGTTTGACCTTGATGACCTTAATGACCCGTGGCCTGGTGAACTTACAACTCAGGTGAATAATACATGGCGGGGATTGCATGGTAATGACCCTTAAGGACGTGGATCCTAATGACGTGGGCATGACGTAGTGTGTCCTACAGGATCTGTAAAGTATTTGTTTATGTCTGTTTATGACCCAGTGTGACGCATGTAATTTTAGTGACACAGCTGTGCTGCGTTGCCATACATGTTCGACCCCAGTATTGACTGTATGTAACCCAAGGACATGAGTGTATAATAGCTTTAAATATACGTTAACTCAGGAGTGGTATATAGCACACGGCATTTGTATGGCCCAGTTAACTTGTTTAGGACTTGCAATATCTGAATTTGACCTTATATGGGTCTAGATAACCCCTATATGAACCTCAACTACAGTGACTCGTGTATGATTCATGTGACCTGTTATATATCTGTTGACCAATGTATAACAAAGGTCACACAATGACCTTGTATCCCAGTGATCGAAGACCGACACACTGTCGCATTTTTCAACGATCTCGTGACCTCCTGAAGAAGGACGTGCGACGATAACCCACCTGTAGGGGAGGGCGCGGCAGACACCACAGAGGAGGCTGGACCCTCACCAACCCTGGTCGCTGCCGCCACCCAGAACTCGTATCGACGTCGTGGCTCGAGATCGGAGACCTCCAGCCATCTTGTCTGGAAGGGAAAAGTACCTTGGGGGTACAACATAGCGAGGCCAGATCACGGGAGACGTGATGGTCTGTGTCGAGTTTACTTGCTGGAAGACAGTAATAGGAACCTCTGTTCCTCACCTATACAGATGGTGATGGGATAATAAAGCAGAAAGCCACATGGCAGTACGTGGGAAGGATAGACAACAGAGGAACTGGTGGTCGAGGACGAGGTTATTTGCTTGAGTTCAGTAAAAGGTCTCTATATTCCTAATCTATATAGATGGAGACGGGAGGGTAAAGCAGAAGGAGAGTGAGGAATATATAGATGGAGACGGGAGGGTAAAACAGAGGGAGAGTGAGGAATGGAGTCTTGCAAAACAGTGATAAAGGATATTTCTGATGTACCTCTTGTATAGTGCCGTGTGAAATTTACATTAGATTAGACAGTTTTATTCGGGGATCATATGAGATTAGGTAGTATTACGTGGAAGTTCTAGGATTAGGTAACGTTAAGTGTGGTTATGTGAGATTAAGTATCCGTCAGTACGATGATGGTGATAAAGACCACTATGATAGTGAAGATGAAGATGATAAAGACGGTGAGGAGCAATTCCCTCAGTGATGGAGAAAATGAAGAGAATATGGTTATGATAATCCTGACGAGTGTATCTTGTTGATTATGACGTGTTGGTGACGGGTTGATGATAAGGATGAGAGGGATATTAACGAGGGGTATTAACGAGGTGACGTACCTGTGGGGGAAGGATTCTTCGAGTCGTATCCCTGTCTGGTGGAGCCCGGATGTACAGGATGTACTTGGTGATGGTGCCGCGGGCTCTGGTGGGCGCTGACCACGTCACCAGCACACTCTGAGCGCCGGCCACCACCGCCTTAATTCTTGCAGGTTCTTGTGGTACTGTATCCCAGGGTTAGAGGTAAACGCGCCACGTTAGTATCGGGTTTGAGAAACATTACTGGACGAATGGAACAAAGTCGCCAAGTGAGGTGATCAACGCCAACACGTTGAGGATTTTGAACATAGATAGATGCAGGATTGTTATTAACGTGAAGGTAAACAGGAGTCGTCTCACATGGGCCAGTTGGCCTGAAATTTCCTACAATCCTGTGTACGTGCAGTTACTTGATGTCATAAGTCATTTGATATAGATTGTAAGTGTTGTGTTTTGTTTATTCTTATGTACTGCAAGAGAATATTTTAAATTTTTCTTTAGTGTCATAAAGTGGAACATTTAGATGAAAAGCGATGCTACTTGTTCTGTCGTTTCGTCGACACATGAGCAACAGTGATGTAGGGATGACCTGTCATTGATCTATGGTTTACTGTGGTCTGGATTCTTGCCTACCATGAACACAGGGTCCACTGCTCTTCCTTCATAACCTACTCCCAGTTTCCAGCCTTCATCACTCTCTCTCTCTCTCTCTCTCTCTCTCTCTCTCTCTCTCTCTCTCTCTCTCTCTCTCTCTCTCTCTCTCGTCTTATTATCGCTTCCTCTCTCACTGTTCTGTTCTGTCTCTTTCTCTCATCCCTCAGCTCCCGTACTATGCACCTTCTTTCTTTACTGTCCCATCACTAGTCTCTGGTCACATCAGTTCCCCGTCCGCTCCTGCCTGTCCTCACCGTCTTCCTCCGTGGCGCAGTTGACAGGATGGGAAGCCACTCCAACCCCTGCGCTGGTTGCTGCCGCCACCGTCACCGAGTAGTTGGTGTACTGCTGAAGGTCGCCCACCGTGGCGCTCTGGCCATTCACGATACGAGATTCTCCCGCTGGTAGACCTGAGGAGGTAAACACACGCGCACACTCGTTAGTAGCTTTACCCTCAACTCCTTCCGTATATCCTATGACCAGGGCAAGACATGGAGTCATGCAAATACCCGTAGATATAAATTAACTTCTGCCAGCGTACGGTCGACCATCAGAGGTTTGAGGTAAGAGTGAGGTGGTAATCTGTTTAGACACATGCATCACTCACTTGTGGTCGTTCTCAGGGGTGTGGGCGGACGGTCTGAAATTAACAGAAGACCTCACATAATCTTTCATCTGTGTAGTCGTCCACGGAAGTACAGGAGACGACTACAAGTGGACACAGATGTACACGGTACCACTCTTACCTACGTGGGCGTCCACTGGGGGTGCAGAGGACGATCTAAGTATACACAAGTATACGGTGTACGACTCTCACCTGTGTGGTCGTCCATGGGCGTGTAGGTGAGGGTGTAGGTGGTGATGCGTCCGTGGGTGAGGGCGGGAGGGGGCGGCGTCCACGACACCTCCAGTCGGGTGGAGGTCAGGGCAACACAAGACACGTCCTGCGGAGGAGCTTCCGGCACTGTGCCGCCCAGGGGACGGGGGGGAAGGAGAGAAATCACCTGGTTATTCCAGTATTTCTCAACTGGTCATGTATTGTGTGATATCTATGGTCGGCTCTGTACTGATGTTTGCAAACACTCTCTCTCTCTCTCTCTCTCTCTGATATTGGGGTATTCACCCAGTCGGTCAGTCTTTCTGTCGTAATTTTGATCTGGGGAAGAATTCAGCAAACTTTTGCTTCTCTTTTGGTTCCCAGCAACACACAAGTCATAGAGGGCGCTGGCAAGCTCTCTGTTCAGCCAGTGTAGCTTTCTCCATCTCCCACCGTAATACCTACACCGTCAGAAGAACCTTTCTATGTTCACTGTAGCAGTGACCAGACCTTTGTTGTTTCCCTAAAGTAAATTGATAGGGCTTTCATATAGGCTCTGCAATTGAGATTTCTTTTTTCTTCTACGCAAACAACTGGTGTTGTTCTCGACTCGTACGTACAGGCTGGGCTTTGTTGTTCTCCATATGGAATGGGATAAACCTTTTGTTTCCTAAACATTACAGGAATCGCCTTATTACTCTCGAGCTACGCTAACCAGGCTTTTTTGTATCTAACAAGGTACTTGCTTGGCTCAAGTATGGACACTATGATAGAGGCCAGACCTTGCTGTGCTATGGTAGAGGCCAGACCTTGCTGTGTTATGATAGAGGCCAGACCTTGCTGTGTTATGATAGAGGCCAGCCCTTGCTGTGTTATGATAGAGGCCAGCCCTTGCTGTGTTATGATAGAGGCCAGACCTTGCTGTGTTATGATAGAGGCCAGCCCTTGCTGTGTTATGATAGAGGCCAGCCCTTGCTGTGTTATGATAGAGGCCAGCCCTTGCTGTGTTATGATAGAGGCCAGCCCTTGCTGTGTTATGATAGAGGCCAGCCCTTGCTGTGTTATGATAGAGGCCAGCCCTTGCTGTGTTATGATAGAGGCCAGCCCTTGCTGTGTTATGATAGAGGCCAACCCTTGCTGTGTTATGATAGAGGCCAGACCTTGCTGTGTTATAATAGAGGCCAGACCTTGCTATGTTTCTGCAACACTAGCCAGACCTCTACACCACTAGCCAATTTCTACCATGTTTCTGCAACACTTGCCACAACTTGCTATGCCCGCCAGAACATGAACTAGGCTTTTCTTTGTTCCCTCAACAACACTTCATAGTTTTCGCAGCTCAGAGTTTCCCCTGCCTAAAGTTTACAGCGAGTTGCGTTATCCCAATTATATATCGCCGGTGAAGTTAGCAGAGCAAGAACTTCTGTGCCTAACAAGGTTTAGCACAGTAAAATTCCACAACAAGGCCACATCACACGCATGACATATCTGTGCGAGTCAAAGAATCAGAAAGATTTAGATATGAAAGAAAATGGGTCGAGGTGGGTTAGTGAGAAATGTTGATGAAAGGCCCAGAATACTAGAATGTGTCACTGACACAGGTACATTGGAAGCTTTGAAAATAGATCAGATGAGTTCATGAGTGAACATGGTTTAGTGTGCTTGAGAGCTGCCTTGTATGAACCTAGAGGCTTAGAGAACCTAGAGACCTTACTAGAGACCTTACCTATGCCTTACTAAGGAAGACCTAGAGACCTTACTAGAGACCCTATCTATGCTTTACTAAGGACCCTACAGCGTTAGCTGGGCCTTACCGTCCTCTAAAGTGGTGGCAGTCACCTCAGTAGACAGGGGTCCCGGGCCTTTGGCATTGAAGGCTTGAAGGACGAAGATGTATCGGGTGAACCTCTCCAGCCCCCCCACCGTCCACGTCTCCTTCTCCGCTCCCGTCACGCCCACAGTGTCGAAGCTGAACGATCGCCCGCTAGACATTGCCCTGGGGGACGGAGGGGAGGCAGGTGGTCCTGGTTAGTTGAATATATTAGGTACTGCTGAGCGGAAGAGGAGGAAAAGAGAGAGAGAGAGAGAGAGAGAGAGAGAGAGAGAGAGAGAGAGAGAGAGAGAGAGAGAGAGAGAGAGATTAAAAACCTAGGATGAAGCTCTCAAGTTAAAATGTGTTTTAGATCTCATTTTGTGTTCTGCCTTCAGCTCTGGTATGAGACTAATTATGACGTTTGTTGTGCTTTCCTCACGTGAAGTCAAGTACGAGCGGTAATTAACTCTGTCGCAGTTTTCAAAATCTGAGAAACAGTTTTCATTTCTAGATATGTTTAGATGATTTCTGAAGGTTGAAGGATGTTTATCATCCTCTCTGATATTAGGTTTTCGGTTCATTTGTGTTGCTGGTGTGAGGTATCTGTTGTGTTTCGTGTATGGCCTTTGAAGCTGTGTTTTATATGTTTGTGTAGAAATTTTGCACATGCTTGTTGAGGCTTAGATGTTTGCTTCTTACGTAATTTACTGACGGTGGGTCTGATGTTCAGTCTTTTACGATACTGAAATTAACTCGAGAGGATGAGTTAATTACAAATTTTATATGTTGTAAAGTGGGGCAGATGTACAGGTGGGTCTGACGTTACGGACAGGTGTGGTCGGTTCAAGTGTGGATGGACAGGTGTGTTAGACTCAGGTGTAATGAACGACAGGTGTAGTGTTGTTAGGCGTAGAGAGGGACAAGTGCGGTAGGATCAGATGTGAACAGGAATCGGTGTGTGGTGTTTTCAGGTGTGGAGAGGGACGGGTGTGATGGTGTCAGGTTTGGAGAGGGACGGGTGCAGTGGGGTCAGGTGTGGAGGGGGTGCTCACCCATCTAGCCTGTGTCCTACGTAGTAGCCCAGCAGCTGACCGTTCCAGGTGTCGGGGTCAGGAGGCGACCAGGAGAGCTGCACCTGGCGGGGGCTCATGCCCACCGCCCGCACGTTGATGGGCGCCGCGCTGGGGGCCTCGCCCTCCGTCCGTAGCGTCAGGGGCTCCGACGACGGCGACTCTCCCACGCTGTTGACGGCGACCACGCGCACCTGCGACAGTGGGAGACATTCATGTAGTTATGACGCTGCTATGGTGGGTGTTAAGTCTTAACACGAGGATGGTATTCAGTCCTATTCAGAAGCCAGAGGTCTGGTTGAGGCCGCTGCTAACTGGTAAAAAGCCAATTACAGGTCAGAAACCTCCGACCTGGAAGCTACCACACCACTTGCCTGGTACACTTTAGCTGGCATGAGGTCATTAAGGACGGCGGAGGTGCTGCCACCTTCTGCCCGCATCTGGCGCACGTTCACCCCGTCCCATGACCCTGCGGGGGCAAGACAGAGATTATTAGTGACCTTGACAGGGGTCAGAGTGCTCGGGAGTGATAGATCATTGAGGATATCAAGGTATCTAGGGTCACCTCAGGTAGTTTACCATAGCACTCGGGTCACCAGTAAATGGTCACGAGAGGGAGGCAGGTCAATACATACAAGAGAAGCCATTTATAGCACTGAGGTCATTGGAGTTCAATAAACCATCAACGGATGGAAGGTCAACGGGGCCAGGGGTCTGCTGAAGGTCAGGGAGGAGACTAATGGCAGGTCAACAGGATCAGAGAAGCTGTAAAGGGTTACTCAGATCATCTAGGTCAAGAAGGTCATCCATGTTGACCTGGTTATAAGTAGGTCACTAGTTTCAGAAACCACCACATTGAGTGAGGTCAGCAAGATCGAGAATTTTACCAGAAATAAATTCATCATATGAGTATATCTTTTCAGAGCCAGAGGTCACGAGACAGAGCCGTGTGAGTCCGCTGTATCAAACCGAGGTCAAGTGAGAGGTACAAAGGTCGAACGTCACACAGTGTCACTAGTGTGGACATATGAAATGTACAAGTATCCTGGAAAGAGAGGATTATTTACAGTCGCCATTAAAGGCGGTAGAGTTTAAGAAAAATAGATGTAATAATTACTGTAAATTTATTTGAGTAAACTTCCAACCAGACGACCTGAGGAAAAAGGCGCCTTGTCCTTTGTACCACTGGAGGTCGTCCAGAACTACGTGAGACGTTGTACTGCACGTCATGTGCACCTAGACACATACATACATCATCCAGGGTGTATCTCTTCCTCAGATATGATTGTACCTCTCCTGTCCCTCTGACCAGGTGTGGTTGCTGACAAGTGTTTCCTGACCAAGTGTTGTAGCTGATAGGTGTGTCCGGACCTGACCAGGTGTTATGGCTGACATGTGTTTTCCCTGACCATGTGTTGTGACTAGCTTGGCTTGTCTTATCCTAGGAAATGAGACAGACTGCTCTGGAATATAAGGTGTGAACGCTTTTCTCTACCGCCACCTAAATGGCGTCCATGGTATGGAAAGATACGTTGGAGATATAACAATATGTGCTTGTTATGTTTCAGGATAATTATATCCACCAATCAAAAGCACGAATTGACTGCAGATGCTGTACACAGCCAGGTGTGTTGTTGAAACCATCCGCTCCTAAGCTAATTATCCTTCCCTTGGTTATTATGACCAGTCAGGACAATATGACTATGATGAAGGACTGGAACATGCTCAAGGATATTAGGTGCGAGGTTTGGGAACTTGGTATAACACGTGAGCAGATCAGATGAACCAGCAACATCCATGAACAGATGTACAGTAAGGTAAAGAAACTTTAAATACAGGAAAAAAATAGAAGCAAATTTATAAAGTAATGATCTGTACCCAGGAAGTCCACTTGTACCTTCGAAGTCGACCAACTTTTGCTAAAAAATATCCCATTAATTCTGGGTATCATCTGCTAATTATTTTTCTTTCTTGATAATCACTTATTAGGTAATGAATGGCGAGTAGGATGAAGGCAGGTGTCGAAAACTATATTTTTCCGTTAAGCTTTCCAGATTTATTTTAATATCATTATCAAGTCAAAAAAAAAAAAAATGAAAATAATGATTATTAACATATTATTAGAATTGCTACTAATACTACCACTTTAACTACTACTACTACTACTACTACTACTACTACTACTACTACTACTAGTAATAATGATAATGTGCATCGGTGAGTCGATGAAGTTTTTGTTATGTTTGTGCTGTGTGTGTTGGTTACTGAGGACATCTGATGTCAAAGTGAGGTGTGGGTAAGTTCCGCGGGCTCTCAGTCCACAGTGAAATCTGGGTCAATATGTCCAAAGAGTTTCTGCAGCAGTGAACATTGTGTTGGTGAATCCGTAGACTTGTATGTGATTCATGTTTCATCGTTTAATTATCCAACAGCAAGATTTATTCGTGACCGTTATTAATCTTGGAGTTAATACGTAATGGTTCTTAATGCCATGAATATTATAATTAAGATTATCATATCAGTTTGGCAGCAGCATTATAACACAGACGTGCTTTAAGGCACTGGAGATGTTCAAATGATGTGTGAATCTCGTACGTAACACTGTGGTATGATGGCTCGGTGAGAGAATGGGTTTTAATAAGACTTCCTCCCCTGGTGGAAGAGATAATGTACCTTATATAATCCAGAAGTAAGCATTATGCTCAGCTTTGTGACAGTTTTGGTGACTGGATGTTGTTTTGCTCACATATGTAACTGTAAAACTGAACAGTTTGAACCTAGAACTTTAGCATGATGATAGACACATTGCTTAGTTCCACCACTTCGTACAAGTGTAAACTGGTTTAATGGAAATCACCCGCAATAAAATCACGTCCATGCTGCTTCCCACATCAGGAAAATTGTCGTTAAAATCCTTGGGCGAGACCGCGTTTTATCTTCTGCGTATTGTAGGCAACATTGGAATGTCAGCAATCATTCAGTGAAACATATCTATCATTCAGTGTTACAGAACCAACAGTTTTTTCTTCTTCTTTTGCGAGTGAATCCATTTAACAGGAATGGCGCATCTGAAACTTTTGTCCTTTTTGATGATTTATCTCACACTGAAGTGGAAGAGCTTGATTTAAGCTGCGTAAACATTTGTTGAAGTATTATACATATGGTGACAATTTTCGTAATCTTATGGGCATACTTGTTACTGTGTAATCATACCCTGATGATTAACTCTCTCTGGGGTCGAGTTCTCTTTGTGAATATCTGTTCTCAGATGTGGATTGCATAAAATCAAAGTATAGCTCATGATTAACGGATTTCCATGGTAATGGGAGAAAATAGAAATGAAGAAAACGAAGTATATCAGGTCAGCGTCATATACGCCAACGTTATGGGAAGGTTTAATTATTGGTTGAGTTAGACGCTTGGTCAACAATATTCAAGTCCAGTCAGTGGCCATCACGTATTGAAGATTTTGCACTTGCGACCAACTAGTTTTAGAATTAGAATGGTCTCGCCGCGGAAGGAGGGCAGATCTGGATTTTAGAACGGAGGTAAAGGTGTAGAAGTAAGCTACTGGAACCAGAGTAAGTATGGTGGGCAGGGAGTAGAGTTCTAGAACATATCAAGGGTAAGTGAGCTTGGTGAGGTAGGAATCGGATCTGACGAGAGATTGTGGGAGAAGACACCATCGTACTAACCTGTCTGAGACTTGAGATGGAGGATGTAGTGGGTGATTGGGGTGTTGGGCGAGGGTGGAGCAGCCCAGGTCACTGTGGCTGACCTGCTGCCCTCCCGGGTCACGCGCAGGTCACGAGGGGCTTCTGGAACGTCTGGGAATAAAGAGGAATAACGTCACCAGTGAAGGGAAATCATTGTGTTGGTTTACTGAGTCATATTAGATAGATAGATAGATATAGATAGATAGATAGATAGATAGATAGATAGAGAGAGAGAGAGAGAGAGAGAGAGAGAGAGAGAGAGAGAGAGAGAGAGAGAGAGAGAGAGAGGACTTACCCTGGACCTTGAGTTCCATGTGGTGGGTGTGGCTGCCGTAGGTGTTGGTGGCGGTGCAGGCGATGACAGCTGAGTCCTGTGGCGCCACATTGCTCACCCGGACCTCCGCCCGCACGGCACCTGTCCCGCCCTTGACGCCCGTCCCTTCCACAACCTCTACGCTGTACCTGTATGTGGGAGGGAGGGAGGGAGGACGTGGGGTTAACACCCTTTGTACTGAAGGGATGACGTAAGTTGTCCAAACTAGGGATGACGTAGATGTTCGTCAGAACTAAGAAGAGTGAATGAACTCCAGACAAACTTGTCTCACTTTTTGAGGACGAAATTTAGCTAATTAGTTACATTCACGGTATGACGTAATAGTGCAGGTGAGGAGGGAGCTCAGAGTGCAAACTTATTTCAATAACTTGCTAAAGTTCACCGGATCATTTACTGCCATATAGCTGGTCTACAGTCTGACTCTGACCCGCAGATAAGGTCCGAGGGTGACTCTTGACCTGCTGTTAAGAGTTCGGTCAGTGATGATACAGTGTATAGAACAACGTCCGTGGATTCACCAAGACACTAGACACTAGGCAGTGTTGACCCGGATGATGGTTTAAGGATAATGCATTAAAGGTCTTGATCGTCTATCGTTTTCATTATATACTTGTTGGTCTGAGGTCTCTTCTTTAGCGAGTTATTTCTCTCCTTAAGCTAAACATCATTCTGATTATCCCTTCTTTAATTTCCATGAACTTTAGGTTGGGTTCAGGCATGAGTCTGGTACATTTCACTCGGTGCTCTTATCCCTCAGGCTTTTCAGCCATATTGGATTACTCTGCACCTCAGTCGTGAAGGTGTGTGTGTGTGTGTGCAGAGTGTTGTTGTAGTGCCAACAACAGCATTCATGGGCATTACCTACACCAGATTCAAGGCATCTTGTATCTTGCCTCTTTCCAAATGTCATTTTCTCTCATTACACAAATTTTTCGACTTAGTTTTTGCCAAAACTGTTGTTTTCTCGTACCTTAAACACACAGTTTATCCTCGTCCTTTTAGCTCGTCTCACTTCCCCTGTCATGTTCAGCTTCGGAGTTTTTAACACTATCAGGTGTCTGGTCGTACCAGAGGAAGCAAATAACGCTGGTTACTGAGCGATCGTTCGCCCGAGTCTCCTGGTCACACAATCTTCAATGACTTTTTCCTTCCTTCTTTCTTTGTGTGTATGTAAATTTCAGTTCTCTCTCTCTCTCTCTCTCTCTCTCTCTCTCTCTCTCTCTCTCTCTCTCTCTCTCTCTCTCTCTCTCTCTCAGTCTGTAATTTTTGTTTACCTGATGCTTCTCTGAATTCCATACAGCACTGTAGCTAAACTGGCTCTCCAGGGTGAACGATTATGTACAACACTCGAACTCGGCTGACACACACACACACACACACACACAAACACACATATATATATATATATATATATATATATATATATATATATATATATATATATATATATATATATATATATAAAGTGCAGGAGAAAAAATTTGAGGCAGGTTGTGTCAGTGGTCGCTGGGGTCGAACACCTCGGGAGGCTGGTGACAGCTGACCGGACGGGGAGTAAAAAAAATATATTGATCTGTTGCAACGTGGGTTTCGTCAGGGCCGGCCATGGCGCCCTCACCCTCCGGCCCTCACAGGATTTGTGAGTGTGCCACCCCACCGGCCGGTGCTCGAACCCTGTGTCTCGCTGCTACCCTGCTGTGTTGGACCGCTCTGCTCTGTTGCCCTACCCTGCTTTGCTGGACCGCGGTGCTGTGCAACTCTGCTATGTTAGATCGCTCTGTTCTGCACCATCCTCTCCACCTGTGTCTGTCTCGCCCTCCTGCTGTTGGGTCGCTGCCCTACCACCACCTCCTCCTCCTCCTTCCCTCCCCTTCCTTGCCATGTTCTCCTGTATTAACGACCAGACGGATCGTCCCCGCTCTGCTCTACTGGATCACTCACATTCCCTCTCCGAGCTGCCATCCCCCAGCAGTCTCGACCCTACCACAGTGTGCCACTCTCCCACTGCACCCGTTGCCACCCTGCCCCACCTGTACCCACTCTGTTAACATCATGACTTACAGAACTTTCAGCCAGTACGTCCCCTTCTCATCATCACCTCGTGCCGGCATCTCCCCCCTGACAACGTTCCCTCCTCCTCTGCATCAGTGATCATGTTTGCTGGCATTCGTTACTCGTTTCCATACTGATCTTCCGTCCACCTACTCGATGTATGAGCGCCTTCGCTGAGTCTCTCATCTTTCTCTTTCCCCTCATTCTTCTCCGCTTGCGCATCTGTCTTCCCGTGCATCTCTCTCGATGTCTCCCAACTTCAGTCCTCTCCTTACACCAACTCTTCCTTCCTACATTTCCCAACTTCCTAAGGAATGCTTTCCCCCTCTCATCTCCCTGTGTATCAAACCTCTCGTATCCATTCCACTTCCCTTCATTTACTCTCCTCTCAGTTTATTATCTCTTGGTCTTCATTCTCCCACATCCTCTCTCTGTCTTTCCCCTCGTCCACTTCCCTTTTATTTTTTCTCATAAAGCTGCATCTTTCTCCTTATATTTACAAATTCCTACTCTCTCTCTCTCTCTCTCTCTCTCTCTCTCTCTCTCTCTCTCTCTCTCTCTCTCTCTCTCTCCCCATGTCATGTGAATCCACATTTTTTTCTTCTTCTCCTTCCAAGTTTCTCTCATATTCCTTTCCTTTCTCTTCATTTTCAATTTTTCCCAGTCCAGCCTCTGCCTCCTGCCTCTGCCCAGCCCAGAGTATATCCCACAATTTTGGCTCTCAAGAGCTTGGAGTGAGAGGGAGGCGAGAATACATACAATAAATACACACACAAATGACCATTAGTTACGACTGGCAACACGCAACACCTGACGGGCTCCACACTTGCTTGCCATATTCTATCTGCTGTGTGTGTGTGTGTGTGTGTGTGTGTGTGTGTGTGTGTGTGTGTGTGTGTTACGGTGGGAGAGTTCTACACTTTTGTTCCCCTGTCACTTAACCTTGTATATATATTATCTTTATTCTCATCTGTACACACACACACACACACACACACACACACACACACACACACACACACACACACCAGGTACCCATTTATCGACCAGCCCCAAGGGGAGGACGAACACTGGGATTGGATTGGTTGTGAGCCAATTGTCGCTCCCAAAATTCGAACCCAAGCGGGCCCACGTGTGAATCATGGTCAGCGACGCTAACAACTGCACAATTCTCTTTCCTGTACTTTGTGTGTGTGTGTGTGTGTGTGTGTGTGTGTGTGTGTGTGTGTGTGTGTGTGTGTGTGTACAAAGAATGTTTCTAAACTGAATGTTAAAATTTGTCTTGGTTCCCAACATTCGAGAAGTTATCATAAAAGTGATGATTAAACTACTTTACATACATCTATTCATGATAGGTTCGATAGATATCCCTCATTCATCTTATTAATGCCAAAGCCATATTACCGCTCCTCGACCCTCCCGTAGATGCAGACCTTGCAGCAATGATTAATTAGCTGCCAGGGTGATGATGGGGGAAATAATGAAGATGCGACCAGTAAGTTGTAGCGAGTTAGAAGTTAGCGCCGCTTGGAGACCCACTCACAAACTACTTTAAAGTCGAGATGCAAGCGAAGCGGCAACGTCGCCCGGTGTTGCCAGCTGCACCACGAACCTGATTGGTCGGGAAATTGGAACGAAAATGAGCAACAATGAAGGCAGATGGAGTCTCACGTTCCTGCATTACTCCTTGTCTTTTTCAGGATATTGCAGCACCAGCTGTGCTTAAGGAGAATATTGTTCATAGACCATTTGTATATTGGAACGTTGGTACGCTCTCATGTTTATTGTTCTCCGTTTGTTGATTAAGTACCGATCAAGTGACTTATACCGTTAGTTTCATATCACCAAACACGGGAGGATACCGGCCAGTCTCACGAGTACCTTCATTGTCGTTCCCTTCTAGACTTGTTGAGCCCCACTTGTTGAGCGAACTATATACAAGTGCCTTACGTACCGAACTGGATGTACGCAGTTATGATGACGTAACCACGTGATTTGACCGTGTCCTCTATTTTTGGAAGAGGATCACACTGATGTGTTAGTAGATTTCTTTTTTAAGGAGTCTGCCCTCTTTGTATTCAGAGACAGAAGAAACCGCTGTCTACCATTTTTTTTTTCCGTTGGCCATAGTCTCGCTGTAACTGTGTGTTTGTGTTTGATCTCGATCATGTGTTGTTAGTAGACGTAAAGCTCCTAGTTAGATCCTGAACGCAGTTCCGAGTAACAGCGTCGTTAGGACGAAAGAACGAGTAATATGGAGGTGTAATCACTTTCAAGTCCGACTAATTGATGATTTTAATTACTTGAATTTTACCAATTTGACCATATCTTTTTTCACATTTTTTTTTTCTCGATTGGATCTGAATATTATGAGCAAATGAATACACGAGGTTAGAACGAGTAAATTGTGAGCAATTAATTCCAAGGTTATAATTATATATGTGTGTGTGAACAGCTCAGGCAATAGTTCAGGGATAATCCACTCACTATTATTATCATTTTCATTTCTATTATTATTATTATTCTTATTCTTATTAATAATAGTATTTTCTGTTATAATAACTGGTATGTTTACACGCATACCTTGTTTCAGTTTTATTTATAGACATACATACACAATAGTTTGTACCAGGTCTGTCTATTTGTCAGTCTGTCTGTCTGTCTATCTGTTTGTTTGTGTCGAGCGTTTACTGGATAATGGATGACGTTAGCAGTTCCAGGTTTGGAACAGCGACTAATCTCAACAGATCCTGTCGATGAGGCTTTTGAAGTCATCAGCAGGTCAAAGGTGGAGGTCACGAAGTCAATTAGTCAAGAGTCCGCTTTAACACTGCGAGAAAATAAGTCTATAGTCACTTCCGTAGGGTTTTCTGACTGAAATAACTCCTCACGTGACTGGGTGCCTTGTGTAGGGACTAAGTTCTGGGTCTGCGAACCGAACCTCGAGTCTCGCTCAGTACTTTACTGATTTTCTCAGGAGACACAATAGGCATAGAAATAATGGGAGACTCAAACGTCGTATCAAAGGAGAGACAATGCAAGGATGAACACCTGGAGACAAACACGGGCAGGGTCGTAAGAAGCTCCGTCAGACTGTCAACATGGATGGGAGAGTTGAGTGTGAACACGAGGGTTACGAGGACAGGGGATTCAGAGACGAGAATAAATGAATGATGTCACAGATGTAAACAGGCGAGGGAATACGAAGTCGGTATGTGGAACAGATCTTTGAGAAACAGAAGCCAGACAACCTTTAATAAGACACAGGAGCAGCAGAAATGACCTGGGACAAAAAAAAAGGAGGAAAAATGGTAGGTATAAAGAAAATTTTCTGATTGCATGAGAAAGTCTCCCGTAACTGTATCCTGAATTCATAAGAGAAAACTATGGGACTTTATAAGGGATAGATCATAAGGGATGGAATAAAGAATTCGGATGAGAGACTTATTGACAGAGATGAGGATATGTATGAAGAGAAGCCTAACTTATATGTCCCATTGCCACTGGTCAGGAAGGGTGAAGATACTCCAGGAAACGCAGGAGTAGCAAGGTTCATGAGGGAGCTGGTCTGGAGCAAGGGTCATGGACTAACGAAGTCATCCCATAACCTTAACGAAATCGTGTTCTGTCAGCAAGATGTCATCTCACCATTTGTACTCGAGGAGAGTGTGAAGATCCTTGGCATGTTGCTGGGATGTTGTTTAAGATGTAGACAATAACAGTAACCTTCAAACAGGATAGAAAAGACAACGACTAATGTATTGATCTTAAATAGAAAAGTACGTACGAGACAGCCATGAACTACAGACCGGTGTACCTAACAAGCATGACCTGCTGGATATCAGGGAAAATAACCAGGAAGCAGATGAAGGAGTATTGAGTGGCAGAAACTATTAAGAAAAGAATCATGCACAGCAAACTTGGAATCAAGAGGATGTGAGAAAACACAAGAAAAGCTTCAAGGGGAACCTGAGGTTGCACTGCTTCAGATATGGGAAGAATAAAGCAATGTGGATCATGCTGAAGATGTGAGTCTTAATGAGAGAAATGTGAGGTGGAGCTATCAGGGTATACAGCTCACTCCTCGTCTGTACTGACAAGTAGTCACACATAACCATCACACACACACACACACACACACACACACACACACACCCCTGGCTGTGTATATGTGCGTGCGTACATAATACTGAGACATGTTATATAAAGTAAGATTAATTAAGAGACGGGGTAACACGTGTGTGAAACTCTATCCCAGTAGCAGACAATAGAGATGACAACTAGTAATCACACACGCTCATTCATAATTACTTCGTGGAAAGCAATCAGTCAATCGTTTGTGGGTTGATGTGTGGAAACACTCTCCATTTTAATGACAGTCACCGCCAGTCAAGCCTTCACCCACGGACTTCATCAAACGATCCTCTTGTGTTTAGAATCTTGTGACGAATCTTCTCAAACGGAGAGTTTTAGTGAGGCGTCATCCAGCTGGGTCACAACAGCCCAGTGAAGTACACGGATCACAGAGGAGTTTCCCATCTTGGTCACAATAGACCATTGAAGTATGCAGATCCCCCAGAGGGTCGTTGTTATCGATACCTGGTGTACCAGTGCCTCTTATCACGTCCCTTAATACAAGATCCTCAGCTCAGTCATTCATTGGTGTAACACAAGACAAACTCTGGAGAGAAGAGGAAATAGCTTCACTGTACCCCCCTCTCTCATGCCCCTCCTATTTGCCCAAAGATGCAGAAATTGTTTTTCAATATTTACGGACAGGAAATTGGCCAGGGGTGTCTGGGGACTGTTGCTGGAGGGAAACCATGTTTGCTGGGTATATTGTCGGAGGGAAGCTTTGTTTGCTGGAGGAGATTGTCGGGGGAGAACACATGTTTGTTGGAGAATAATGTCGGAGGGATTCCATGTTTGTTGGGGATTGTTGCTGTAGGGAAGCAATGTTTGTTGGAGAATATTGTTCCATGAATCTTCTGTACGTTGGAGGATACTGTTGAGTATATTTGATGTTTGCTGGTGGATATTGCTTGTGTTTGTTGGAGAAAATTGTCGGATGTGCACCATTTTTGCTGGGCTCTCTCTACATATTTTTGGAGACAGTGGTGACAGATGGAACCTGCATTTTCCTTTTTGAAGAGACAGAATATTGTTTGATGTTGATGATGTTTGTTGGAGAGTGTTAGGATGGAGGTTGTGTTTGACCACTAATGCCGGATGTACCTAGTAATGGATGAGGAAAGAGCCGGATGAACATTATGTTTATTGGATAATTTTACCAATGCGTAATGAACCATGTGTGGGGACATGGTCCTCACTGACAGGATTAATGAAGCTACCAGGGATGTCCACGTCACTGACAGGCTTTATGACCCTGAGTGAATAATGTCCAGAGTGAGAGACAAGCATCCTGGTGTGGCTTGGTGAGGCACGAGATGGTGTGGCTTGGTGAGGCATCGAGATGAGTTGTGGACTAACCAGGTTGAATGACCAGTTACAAGGATGCATTACGAGCCACTGGGACACCGATGGTACCTGGCTAAGTATAATGTATCAAACGTGTATAAGAGTGAAATCATATACCACACGATAGGTCAAAATAAATGCTCTTTAATTAGAACTTTTACACGCCAAACATCCCTGGTAATGCATCAGAAAAGTGTGGGTTTAAATATTTAAAAGTATATCAGTTGTACAACATGCAATCCTTTTTTGGTTATAATTTTTTCTTTGATATACGAGAAAATACGGCTGCTCTGACTGCTGCTCAGAAATCTCAGTGTAGTATTGTATTTGTAGTTGTTGTAGTAGTAGTGATGGTAATAGCAGCAGGTATCGTTTGTGTTAATGTAGTACTTGTAGATTTAGTGAAATTGGTGGAAACGAGGAGAGCAGTATTGTCTTTCTTGGTAGCAAGGATGATGTTGGTAGTAGTAGTTATGGTACTGGTAGTAGTAGTAGTAGTTATGGTACTGGTAGTAGTAGTAGTAGTAGTTATGGTACTAGTAGTAGTAGTTATGGTAGTGGTAGATGTTGTAACATTAGTATAAGATCTGGTGTTAGTTTTGGTATTAGAGGTGGTGATAGTAGTTGCAGTAGTAGTAGTAGTAGTAGTAGTAGTAATAGTAGTAGTAGCACCATTGTAAGTAATGGTAGTGTTGGTAATAGTATTGCAGTAGTAGCACCGTGGAACGCATTGTCTTTATTATTTTTATTAGCAGTAGTTGTGGTAGTAGTAGTAGTATTAGTAATAGTAGTTTATGTTGTTATTCTTGCTACTCTTATCCTTGTTGGTATTTTTTACGTGTCACTGATCCAGTAAAGACACCATCTCTAGCATCACCAGCTGGAGTCATGGCCACGGTGGCCCGTCTCATTTCCAATCGATATTGTTTTCACCATTTTTTTTCCACGCCGGTGCTAACGAGTCCTTTCAGCGAGCCCAAAAGCAGGGAAAAAAATATATATATGTATAAATGTATCTCCCAGTCTGCCTTTTCATGGAGTTCTCATGCCCAACGGAAGCCGAATGGAAATACATTACGTGCATTTAGTTCGCTACAGCAACACTAATTCCAGCGTTACCTCGTTTAATTGAGCGCATTGTAATTGCAATTTGCGAATTATTACACTGTTGTGATTTTATGTAGAGTCAGGGAGAGTCTGGCGCTCTGAGAGCTGGGAGGTGGCACGGCTCGATGGTGGGGATGGGTAGGTGATGGTGAAGGATGGGGGTGATGGTGAAGGATTGGGTGATGGTGAAGGATGGGGGTGATGGTGAAGGATTGGGTGATGGTAGGGTGTGGTTACAGGAAGGATTGGGTGGTGATGATCTTCGGGTTGCGGGCTAGACGGATTTTGGGAGACGGTGAACGTTAAAGACAGATGGTAGTGTATTTGGACGGTGTGGGTGGAGATTTTGTGTGTGGGAGGAATTCGGTGGTGGGAGGTGGAGTAATGTGGAGGATAACGTCATGAGGAAGTTGCACGGTTGAGAACTTTGAATGGGGCGGCGATGGGGTAGGGGGGAGTTGGGGTGTGTGGGGGGTGACTGAATGGTAATGCATGGTGGCAGAGAATGGGATGGTGAGGAGAGATGGAGGAATAGTAGGGGAGATTAGATGATGCTGGGGAGGGATTGGGTTTAGTGTGGTGGGTGACGGGGCTGGGTGAGGGAAATAGAGTGGCAGTGAGTGAGGACTGTGTTTTGGAAAAAGGGATTGTTGTTCAAAGAGTGGGCACCTGGGGGGATTGAGGGTGTGTGGTGGAAAAGGACTGTGTTAACATGTAGTAGGGATGAGTTGAGGGGTCGTCTTGATATGTGTGTAGGATGAGATTTGTAGCTGTGGAGGTTGTATGTGGTGAGTATGAATATGTAGAAGGGGAAGAGTTGTGTGACTGAGAGGGAATTGTGATGATGAGGTTCATGTCATGTGGACGGATGTGGAGGTGTGGAGGAACTGTGCGCTGGTGGTGGTGATCTGAAAGAAGGGAAGGATTCGATCTGCGAGGCACTGAATGAAATGATGTAAATGAGTTGGATGACTGGTAAGGATTGGTTCGTTAAGAAGATTAGTTCATGAGGAGGATTGATGCGACGAGGGACAAATGGGGTAAACATAGACTGAATAGTAAGAATGGGTTAATGGATGGGAAGGAATTGAATACTGGAGTGGATGAGATGGCCGGAGTTGCCTCTGTGATGGGAGGTGAAGGGCCGGATGGGACGAAGGTCCCGTGGGAAGGTCTCTGAAGGGAGAGGAACAGAGTATCACGTGGGGAGGAGCTGGATGAGATGAGAGACGGTGGTTGGACGAGAGACTTGTTCCGGGAATGACTGGGTTATTAGTGAGAGACAGATGAGTGAGTTGAGGGAGCGAGAGAGTGGCAGGTTAAGAGAGGGGAGAAGAGTATACCGGAAGGGTGACGGTTTCTTTTTATTAAGGTTTGTTTCACTCCAGCGGTGTGTCATTTGGTGAGTTATATGGCGCGTGTGTCTTGCCCTTGATATCTTTCTGGAGGAGGATCTCGGAGGAGCAGCCAGAGCACAGTTGGCAGCATGACACAGTGACTACCGTTGGGAGAGGAACTCTCCGCTCGTGTGGTGCTGCTGGATGCACGTGTTCCCCCCTCACATAAGAACCTTCATCATGCGGCCTGGAATGAGAACTCTTCCCCCTCCCTCAACATATTGATTACTTCGTAGCTGATTTATCGACAAATACGATCAGGTTTTGTTTTGAGATTCGAGAAAGCTAACTAGGGTGATTGTTAGAAGAGCCGCGAGGTGTTCTGACATGTTAGTACAGTGGATTATAAAAGAGAAGCGATGTATTGAGGTTCACATCTTACTTCGAGTCTCGCTGCTGTGAACTTCCGAAGTGTAATCTTATTTTTGGAGAATTCTGGGATCCTTATTACATCGAGAGTCGCTGTGAGCCACAATTTGTCCGAGTTATTCCAGCTCTCGGTGCGGGCTTGCCTTGTTTATTGGAAAAGTTAGAGTTTTATTACAGAGGAGTTTTAGTTGTATTTCACAGCTGTTGTGGAAAGTTTAATTTAGATCACCTTTTTTTTATTGTATAAAAGTAATTACATGATGTTTCCTAGTCGTCTACCCAGCGTGAGTCTTGTAATTACCAACCTGATGCTGGCTACTTAGATGAGATGTTACCAAAGTTTGAGAGATCATCATCACCCAGACATCGCCATTATGAACCCCTACCTAATGCCTCCATATCTCTGAAAGAAACCAGAGAGATATTTCACTCCTTATGGCAATACATATTTCCATCGATTTGTAATTTTTTTTTTGGAGGGAGGGGGGTAACATATATCAACTTTCGTTCTCAATTCCCTAAAGAAATGAGCCAGAATATAATATTCTCAAGTACTCCCATTCAGAGAAAGAATCGTCCGCTTTAGCTCGCCACATATATTATCAGATCCACTGAACAGTGCTGCTTCAGCGGTACATAATATATAGAGGGAGTTCTTCAGGGAGCGATGTCTGCTGTCGTAATGGCAGGGATGGTAAGGTTTCTGCTGACGTATCTCTTCGACCTCTCTTCCTTCCTGTGATGTATTTAGCCAGACACGTCCTGTGAACCACACGTGAGATTTAATCTTGCCTCCCAAAGTATATCCTAGAGGCTTCACAGGTTCTTTCATCTTCCTCGAGTCCTTCTGTCCATCCTTCATTTCAAGAGGACATCTACCTCTCCAAATCCATGTGATAGTTCAAGACACGTAGCGAAACCTACCTCAAATTACGTAGTTGCACTCACAGTGAGAACTCACAGCAACCCCTCACCACACTTGGCTACCAGCAAATGTTGTACGGGTGAACGTAAAGACTTAACGTGTCTTTTTGCCACACCAAAGCTTGTGATATGTCTTTCAACCATCTCGAAGTCACGTATACGTTGCTATACTTCCCAGGGAACCCCATGACACTAAGGGGTTATACCCCAGCGCCACTGCACGTCCCCGGGGGGAAATAACACGTACCTGTAGTCATTGGTGTCCAGGGGTTTGCCGTCCTTGGCTACGGTGAGGGAGATGGGCGAGTCCCCTCGCGCCTCACACTGCAGCTTGACACTCTCACCTCGACGTACCTCCACGGACCCGTCTCCCGAGACTATCGGCGGAGCTGCGGGCACACATCATCTGCGTCAGGTGGTTCATCAAGGGAGAACTGATTGATCGGGAAGTGAGGGATTGAACGAGAAGGTGGAGGAGGAGAAAAAGAGAGAATTTGATTAATAGATCAATCTAAGAAGGACCTCTGGTTCAGAGGTAACGAAAAGGAGTTGGTTTATCCAAAGAGATGATAGAGCACTTAGGAGAAACGTGTTATAAAACGCACATGTTAAAAGTGTTGTTATGATAAGAGAAACTGATAACATGGTAAATGTAGACAACACGCAGTCATCTAAGAAGTTGTATGACTGGAGAGAATGATCAAGAGGTGGGAGGCCCCAGGAGTATAAACCTCCGTACTCGTACAGTACAAATAGGTCATTATAGCAAAACATAAGCAGTAAAGAACAGACAGACTCATTATACACACACACACACACACAAACACAAGTATACATGCACACCCAAATACACACACGCATACAGTCTCTCTCTCTCTCTCTCTCTCTCTCTCTCTCTCTCTCTCTCTCTCTCTCTCTCTCTCTCTCTCTCTCTCTCTCTCTCTCTCTCCCAACCCAGCAATTTGTGGCTCGTCGACTTTTTTCCCTGGCGATGTCGGACTTTTCTTGACAAGTGATGGGGACAAACTTATGCCCCGTAAGCTGCTTTGCCCAACTTATCGCGTCGAGTTGGCGAACTGTCGGGACTTAGCCAAGTAAGGCTATTAGCGTTCTACTCCGGCTTCCTGCGGGAGGTGGTGGTACCTCCTGGTCACCCCCGTCAATGAACGCCTCCTCCTCCTCCTCCTCCTTCTCCTCCTCCTCCTCCTCCTCCTCCTCCTCCCACCACCATCGCAAGGAATTTGCACCACGTCAAGGAGTGCTACCTGTACCCTCTCCACCACCACAAGGAACGTCCCCCTGATTGTCGTGGAGTGCCACCACGTCAAGGAAGGCGAGGAGTATATGGCAGGGGCGTGAAGATCTTACTCGTGGGTTAAGAAAATTAAGATCAAGATATTTACGTCAATCATAAATATCGCAAGGGAATCTGAACATAGAAAACCAGAGTGTAGTCAGATGATATATATATATATATATATATATATATATATATATATATATATATATATATATATATATATATATTGTGTACATGTGTATATATGTGTGTGGGCGTGTATGTATATATATGTGTATGTGGGTGGATTGGGCCATTCTTTCGTCTGTTTCCTTGCGCTACCTCGCTAACGCGGGAGACAGCGACAGAGTATAATAAATTGATAAGATATATATGTATTGTGTGTGTGTGTTTGTTTTCTCGTTGTTAAGTATGTTTTGTAAGATTAAGGACAGTAGGGGGAAAAGAGGCTTAAAGGTAGACTAGTTAGCCAACATTAACAGTGAAACAAAGTGCAGTACAAAATATATTTTCTACACAATTGTATAATTCGTTCATCCATTGACGTGAAGCAAGGAAAAACAGTTTGAATTTTTTTCATTTCATCTATTTTTAATTGAAATACAAATGAAAGTTTGATATAAAAGAAATAAACAACCATTAACCAAATTACCTCTTGTTGGTGTGTAATGTTTCAGTTCATTAACATAGAATAACATCCTCAAAAATGTGAAGGATCGTGGAAATGAATTTTGTTGAATGATGATATACAGTACTAATGCTGTTTACACATGGGGAAGGTGGTGTAGTGTACGTCAGTACGAGGCAAGCTGCCTGGTGTGTACTCTAACAGTTTGTGGTTGGTTGGCTGATTTTGTTCGCGTGTTTATTGTTCCCCACATCGGAAGACGGAGATATTGACCTTATTGTCACATTGTGTGTGTTTGTGTGTGTTTGTGTGTGTGTCTATAACATCATCCTGCCATTCCACTGTGAGAGTAGGTTCACCTGCCGTGTATTTCATACAACCTCTTGTACACCAGGGTCACCTTACCGTAGTACTTGGAATCACGTCCAGTGCACCTGGCGTCAAGTATCGTACACCTGGCGTCACCTGTGTGCACATTGGGTCACCTGTCAGGGACAAGGGTTACTTGCTGTCACCTACCATTCACCTGCAGTCAACAGCCCGGAACAAGAGTTTCTGCTTATCACCTACTGTGCGCCTGGAACCACCTACTAGAAATATGAACCGCCCCTTATCATCTCCCACTCCCTGGAGTCACCTACCGTGCTTCTGGAGTCACCTATGACGCACCTGGGGTAAGAAACCATTATGATATGGCCACCTGTTGCCACGTACCGTGCACCTGAGAGGCTAGTACCGTGAGAATGTACCACTTCCCGCCACGTACCGTGCACTGAGGGGCTAGTACCGTGAGAATGTACCACTTCCCGCCACGTACCGTGCACCTGAGGGGCTAGTACCGTGAGAATGTACCACTTCCCGCCACGTACCGTGCACCTGAGGGGCTAGTACCGTGAGAATGTACCACTTCCCGCCACGTACCGTGCACCTGAGGGGCTAGTACCGTGAGAATGTACCACTTCCCGCCACGTACCGTGCACTTGGAGGTTGATGATGGCCGACAACCCGGCCCCAACCCCGTTCGTGGCCTCACAGAGGTAGCTTCCCTCAGCCTCCTCCGTTGCCCCCGCCACCAGGAGGGTGCCGTTGCTCCAGGTTCGGCTCAGGGGTACGCCCACGCCCACGCCCATGCCCACCCCGAGGCCCACGCTGCCGTACACGCTCTTGCCAGGGCCTGCAAGATGAGGAGGTCAACATTAGCCTCATTTATGATATGAAGGAAATGTTGGACTCGGACCTGTAACCTTTTGGGCGTCAATATTAGAAATCGTATTAATGATAATGATGATAATGATAGAAACTGTAATTATATTAATGATAAGAGAAATAGTAGTGATAATGATAATGGTAATTATCATGATAATTAGAATAATTACAATGGTAATAACTGATAACTGATGATAATTAGAAACGCCAACATTGGCGATCGATTACAGTATGTGTGGCGGGGTGGCGATGGGAATAAATAAAGGCAGACAGTATGAATTATGTATATGTGTATATATGTATATGTCTGTGTGTGTATATATACATGTGTACATTGAGATTTATAGGTATGTATATTTGCGTGTGTGGACGTGTATGTATATACATGTGTATGTGGGTGGGTTGGGCTATTCTTTCTTCTGTTTCCTTGCGCTACCTCGCTAACGCGGGAGACAGCGACAAAGCAAAATTAGTAAAATAAATAAATATATATATATACATCATTAGTCTTATTAGCTCACGTAGGTTATCTTACACAAGTTGAATTTTCTTACAATTATGTATCGTAAATTTTACTGGTCCTCAAGATTCATATCGAGACAACATTGCCAACCACTTTACCAACATACTCTCTGTCCATGGCGTATGCTTGCGGGCTGGCAACACTGGGTTATTTGGCAGAGCCAATCAAATTGCAGTTTGATCGCATTAGCCAATCATCTCACTCTACCGGCAAAATTGCACATTCGGTTTTGGTATTTAGCTGATGTGAATATGTCATTCATTAAACCCATGTATATGAAGGTACAATCCTTGAGCACGACGGTACGATCCTTGAGCACGACGGTACGATCCTTGAGCACGACGGTACGATCCTTGAGCACGACGGTACGATCCTTGAGCGCGAAGGTACGATCCTTGAGCACGACGGTACGATCCTTGAGCACGACGGTACGATCCTTGAGCGCGAAGGTACGATCCTTGAGCACGACGGTACGATCCTTGAGCACGACGGTACGATCCTTGAGCACGACGGTACGATCCTTGAGCGCGAAGGTACGATTTTGGGCTTTGTGGCTTGATCTTTGACCCCGTTCTTAAGGGTCAGGTCATTAGGTCACGCCATCATACTCCAAGGGCCGTATCGTCATTGTCGAGGGTCGTACGTCGTACCGTCGTGTCCAGGGGTTAGATCCTCTGCTAAAATCAATAGCATTATGTTTTCCGCTGATAATGTTGGATGACTAACGGTGAACTAACCTTTCCACTCGTACCTGGGAGACGCATGAAGTTGAAATTAACACAAAACAGATTTAACATAGGATGATTCCATGTTTTAACATAGGATGATTCCATGTTTTAACAAAGGATGATTCCATGTTTTAACATAGGATGATTCCATGTTTTAACATAGGATGATTCCATGTTTTAACATAGGATAATTCCATGTTTTAACATAGGATGATTCCATGTTTTAACATAGGATGATTCCATGTTTTAACATAGGATGATTCCATGTTTTAACATAGGATGATTCCATGTTTTAACATAGGATGATTCCATGTTTTAACATAGGATGATTCCATGTTTTAACATAGGATGATTCCATGTTTTAACATAGGATGATTCCATGTTTTAACATAGGATGATTCCATGTTTTTTTCCCAACGTGATTTCTCCCCTCTCTGTTGTTGTGTTAGATTTGCTCTAATTAAGGGAGACAAGTGGCGCTCTTACACTGGTCTCGAAGCGTCCTTCTGGTATTTTTCCCTCCACTTGTCGGCCGTAAAGAATCTAATGTCACACAGTTATTGCTAAAGGGAATTCGAAATCTGTTTTAAACTTTACCAGTTGGGGACATTAATTGCATCGCTCGTTGGATGTCATTTGGCAAGTTGCAGGTACTTGTAAATGTGTGTGTGTGTGTGTGTGTGTGTGTGTGTGTGTGTGTGTGTGTGTGTGTGTGCGCTCGTGTGCTCTCGAACGCGCTTAAATGTTTACAGTTTTAATGCATGTTAGTGTGTATGTATGTATGTATGTATGTATGTATGTATGTGTTGAACTTCCTCCACTTGATTGAAGTAATTACATATTGATAATTACACATAGAAAGAAATAGCTGATTACACTTTGGTAATTACAAATATAGTAAAAAAGGTAATCACAAATAGGTAATTGTTCATAGGCACCAACGTAATTCCCCAGGAACACCAGGTTCAGCTGGGGTACCTGGTGGTGTGAGGTTCCTCACCTGGTGGCGTCCTCCTCCAGGTGACTGTTGGAACAGGGAAACCCGTCGCTTGGCAGGTGAGGACCGCATCCTCTCCACGGATGACGCTCACGTCCTGCGGCTCCACAACCCAGCGGGGAGGCACTGTGCCGTGGGTCATAACATTAACAACATGTACACACACACACAGCAAGGGGGGAGGGTCAGGTCAGAGGTCATGAGGCTCTCACAACTAGATTGCGGCGCGCCTCTTATACTATGATGGAATCTGGTTTGGGTTTGATAGTGACATGGGTCGGTGTGGTCGGCGACGAATGTGTGATTTAAGAAGATGGAATTACTTATAGAGATGGAGAGGAGACTTGTAGAGAGGTTATGGAAATGGAAGGAAGTTACGGAAGTGTGGGGAGGTTATGGAGATGGAGGGAGGTTGTTGTGATGGAGGGGAAAGGCTTTGTACTGGTGGAAATAAGTTATGAAGAGATGACATGGGTTACATGAAGGAAGGTTGGAAGGAGACGAGGGTAAGCTGGTGTGTGATGTAGAGATGTAAGCATGTATTCAGGGTGATGCACGTACCATTTATGTAGAAGGTAATTTTCGTGGAAGTGAAGCAAGATACTAAGAGATCTAAGTGTGTCTTACTGAATGTGAGATAACTATCTTGTACGGGGAGGAGGTTAATTACAGATGAAAGTCAGTCACATAAAGGCGGAGGTAATTGTTAAAGGAAATACGTTTTAGCTGGAGTTCATCTGGAAGGGAGTGAGTTTGGCCTTACAGAAGTAAACTCTAATTTTGTGAAGTAAATCAAGCATGAAAGTCTAACAGTAATTTAGTAAAGTGATTGAAAATAGACTTATGAGGGATAGGATTTATCTACAAATGTTAGAGGGTCAGATACAGAGAAGGACTTGATGTGATGAGATAGGGAAAGAGGCATTGCAGAAACCTGGGATATGTTCAGGTAATGTAAGAGCAGTATGACTGTCAAAAAATGAATAAGGTGTACGAGGTGTAATATTTAGGACAGTGCATTAGAAGTGATATTGAATTGTGCCAGGTCAAGACGGTGTGTTCCCTGACCCTTCTCCATTCTTTCTCTGTAAGGGATGTAGGGTTGCTGGCGAATCCAGCATAGTGAACTGCAGGAATTGGTAAAGAAAAATCTCAAGAGGGGCAACAGAAGATACCGAGGAGTAACAGGGGGGAGACTGTGGTGAGCAACAAGATCCAGTGGGGTGCGTCAGGGAACAGTGTGGTACAGCAAGGAACGCAACTGGGGAGAGGAAACCCTCAGCACTGGTAGACAGGTCAGGATCAGTTTGTAATCACACAGAATAATGCTTAGGTGAAATTATTAATGATGTAAAATTTGAAATTATTGATACTGTTAGAAATTACGGTGTTTTGCTCTGTCGTCCTCCACTATGTCTTTCCCTCAGCACGTGTGTAGCCTTACCTGACCTGAGAGGTCGACTGCTGGATTATCTGCTATTTGCAGTGACCACTCCCACCCTGCATTACCCCAGTCAGCACCTAACCCCTTCTTCATGTCATCTATTCCTCCAGCTCTCTCTTTGTCTCTCTCTCTTCCTGGTTTCACCCATCCTCTCTCCCTGGTGTCACATACCCTACCCTCCCTCCAGCCCCTACCTGGTGTCACATACCCTTCCCAGTCCCTTCCTGGTGTCCACATACCCTCCCTCGACCAGTCCCTTCCTCTACTTGCTGTAGTAAACAGATCGCTCGTGATGGGAGTCATAGGTCGAGCGTTCGTCACCATTACAACCGTGGGTTTAGTTGCCTGGTCTGCCATGATCATGTGATGCTGGCCTGATTGTGTAGTCGGACGACGTAATTACTAAGGTCGTGGGGCGAGGGTAGTGGTTTATTGACGCTGTTTTGTTCTAGCGACACAGTAGATGGTTTATATGGTTTGTTGGCGAATAGATGCTTTTTTTTGCGCTGCCGAAGTCATGTCAAATAACTCGAATGAATATTCTAGGATGTTTGGGGACATTTTCTCATATACAAGGACTTCAACACGACGGAATGATCCTCTGAACACTAGGGTAGGACTCCTGAGCATAGCTATACACGAGCCCGCACTCGTCATGGCACAATCATTGACCTTGTCCCTTGATGTGACCTTTTAAACGTAAGAATAAATGCCATATCATATACATTATATTCGTGCCATCTCTGCCATAAGGGTCGTTCCGCCCTGCTGCGGGGTCGTATTGTCGTGCTTATGGGATCAAACTCCAGTTTTATCGGGACCTGATTTTTCGTGAGCATCGGTATAATCCTATTAACATAAAGATAAACTACAGCGAAAATTTGTGCACTCTACATTTATATATTTCCTAATTATAGACCAGAAGGTTTTCAACCGCAAAAAATGGGAAAAGCTTCGGGTTTAATTAGTTTTAGCTTCGGAGCAGAGCTCTGAGGTTGGCAGACAGAGGTCTAGATGGATGTACGTATACCTACAATGTCCGAAGTATTATATATATATCCACGTAACCGAAGTTCGGCTCAACCCTAGTATCTGAGGTACCGAACTGATCATGTAGGGATAAGTGTATTATAACTCCAGCAACCGTAGTTGGGCATGACAGTATCTGAACTTCGGCATTATGACCGAAGTTCAGCATTACGGTATGTGAGGTGACGCGTTAATTCTAGAGGGATATATATATATATATATGTATGTATGTATCTCTAGCGGCCGAAGTTCGAAATTATAAAACGTGAGGCATTACCACTGACCCTTAAACACATGACCATAGATGTGCTTCATGAGGTATTGTCCCTCACCATCATTATCACCATGACTGCCAACATTCCTCATCATTAATGATCGTGAATACCACCGTTATTATGACTTCTCACCATCACTCACTATCATCATCATCATCAGCATCATCATCACGACTCACCATCTTCGTCATCGTCGTCATCATCATCATGACTCACCATCATCATCATGACTCACCATCATCATCATCATGACTCACCATCTCATCATTATCATCATCATGATGGACCATGACAGACGTCAAATCGGACAAGAATTAGTGATTTCTCATCATCAGGAAATTACGTCAATTCTTCTAAATCATTTGGTCGTCAGCATTTCATTAACCGGATCTATCCGGACTTTTTCTGTAATTAAGAGGGTAATTTCCACCGGATAAGTTTTAATGTGAAGAGTTTATCACCCGGCCGACTTTATTGACCTGGGAGGTGATCTGATGGTGACCTCGTTTTGGTGACCCCCGTGATGATGAGCGGATGATGGTGAGCTGGTCATGATGACCTCATGACAGTGACCCCGTGATTGTAGTAACCTTGTGGTGGTAACCTCTTAACTTTGACCTCATAATGGTTACCTCATGGTGGTGGCCTCATGATAGTGACCTCGTATTACTCGAGGTCACTGACCTGGCTCTCATTATATCATTTGAGGTCGACATTTTACGTCCTAGGACGGCTGGCAGCATGACTAGGGCGGTATATATATATATATATATATATATATATATATATATATATATATATATATATATATATATATATATACCACTGGTATTTTTCTTGACTAAAAGATATAGCTTTTCTATTGCAAGTCAGATTTAGAACTATCTCACTTTAAGGTAAGAGTTGTCTAGTGTGGGAATTGAGTTGTCTTTAGGGCTTGAACTGTCGAAAGAATACGCGACATGAGGTCACTGTGTTGGGGAAGGATTGCTTGGGGGTATTCGTTGTCCAGTGTGGGATTATGTAAGGTAGGAGTTGTGTAGGGTGAATGTAGTGTAAGGTAGGGATTATCCGGTCTGGAAGTTGTATATGGTAGAGGTTCCCTAAAGCGGAGATGTCAAGGGCAGAGGTTGTGTGGGGAAGAAGTTATCTTTTCTCTCAGATAAATGGCCTTTTTCAGGGAAGTTATCGCGTCTTGGCCATCCTGTTCTTTTTTGACAAAAAAACAAATGTCTTAGTTAAGACAACTTCTACCCAACACAAGGCAGTGTATACCTTAGCCATTTCATTAATCACTACCAGGCAACCCTCACCCTAGGGCAAACAACTATTTTTTTTTCATCCAGAACTTAAGAAATTTGTACCCTTTAGAAACCACTATCAACCCTCAATGACTGAGCTATGTCGAGCTGAATCACTTTATGTTATATCTGTACACTTACTAAATCTTAATCACTAAGACAGAAGAACAAGCAATGAACAGTTACAAATGCTCAAACAATATGAAAATAAATCTAGCGTATGCAGGGAAGATACATTGTGCAGCTGAAAAAGATGATAAAAGTGCAAGGTTATTGACAGTGCAAGGTTGTTAAGTTCGTGCAGCATGGGGAAGGTTGAGGGGCCTCGAGCACAACACCTGGTGAACAGCTGAGTGACATGTGTTACACAGCTTCTGTAGCTCACCCAAGGGATAGGACCGTGTGGCCTGGCCAGACTGCCTTCCCCAGGACACACTAGGAGTCCGGGTGGCGGTAATGGCTTCTGAAGGACCCAGCAAGTCCAGGAGACAGTATAAAGCCTTCTTGAAGGACTCACTGAGTCCAAGAGAGAGTTTAAGGATATCTGAAGGACTCATTGAGTCCAGGACACAGTTTAAGGGTTCTTGAAGAACTCAGTGAGTCCAGCAGACAGTTTAAAGAGTTCTCGAAGGACACGGTGAGTCCAGGAGACAGTGAGTGCTCTTGATGGACTGGCAGGGTCCCAGTGACGGTGAGAGGGACTCGGTCTGTGAGCCAGGTGTTGTGCCTGGCTGGCCCTGGGTGCCAGGAGGAGGAGGGTGGAGGGGTGCCACAGTGTAGTGCTGATACGATGCCTTGCTAGAGCGCGGCTCTCGGATCCTGTAATTAGAGAATGACAAAAAAATTAGTGACTAGTGCTGGGGTTTGGCGTGCTGTGCGGTGCTGTGCGGTGCTGTGCGGTAGTGTGGCGGTGGTGCGGCGGTTGACCGCATGTACGTTACCGCGCACGAGGAGCTGGGCGGTGTAGCGGACCTCGCGCGCCTCGTTGCGCGCGACGCACGTGTAGTTTCCGGCGTGGTGAGGTCGCACGTGCGCCAAGATAAGGCTGGAGGAGAAAGAGTCGTGTTGGCTGAGCTGGATGTCAGCCGTGTGGGTGAGGACGTGGCCGTCTCTCAACCATAGGAGCGTCATGGGCGGGTCCCCCATCTGCACGTCGCACGTCACTGTCGTCCTCATGCCCGCCACCAGCGACCCAAAGTCAAAGGGCTTGATGGAGGGCGGCACTGCAAGAGAAGGCGGCGTTAGCGTGGAAGGAGCGGGCGTGGTAGTTACCGTGGACACGCAGCGTGGCCGAGTGGGAGGCGGTGGCCGCAGGAGACCTGGCCTGGCAGGTGTAGTTCCCCGCGTGCTCCGGCCGGAGGCTCTCGATCACCAGCGCCAGGACGAACTGCCCCAGGGGCGTGACGGTGACCCCGGGGGTGGAGGTGGCCGCGGCGCCGTCGTGGAGCCAGGCCAAGGTGACGGGCGGGTCCCCCTGTACCGCTACACACTGCACCGCCACCCGGGACCCCGCCCACAGCGCCCCTGGCAGGGTGAAGGGCGCCACTTGCGGCGGCTCTGAAACACACGACCGTCACCAGGACGGCTGGGTTAACCTGGCCGAGCTACCGTGCTGGCTGATGTTGTAACATAACTCAACATGAACCTAGTACATACTGGCTGCCTTACACTAGCTGGACACGAAGGCACCTAATAGTCTTCTCTTGGCTATTAAACTGGTACCTTATACTAGTTTAGTTCCTTAAACAGCTACGTTTGACCATGCTTCTCTCTCTGACACGAGCTGGAAACTGGAAGCTAAAGACACATAGACAAGACAACTCTGTAGTTCTGGAACCTCCTAGTCTACTGGCTTGGTCACTTAGATTAGGAGAGTGGCACTTCTTTCTCTTTTTGGATGTGACAATGAAAATTAACCTCTTGAGAACGACTGTATAACCCTCGAACACGACCGCCCAACCCTTGGAATGATAACGTGGTCTTTAACCTGACCCTTAAGCATCAGGTAAAAGTCTAGAATTATGAGACTCAGATTTCAAATTTGAAAAAAAAAAATATTTGCTATGGAAAAGGAAGACTGTCAACAATCGTGTGAGATGCCTGCATTAGCTGTTGTAGCTGGCGACACACTTGAAGGTATTACCTTCATGGTGTCCCTGACGAAGCTGAAGATGCCGATCAGAATCAGAGTTTGTGGTGAAAATGAGATTTCCACAGGCGTCAGTAGCGTCCAGGTTACAGAATACTGACCATTTTATGACACACCGGGCAGGCAGATCCCAGGTACGGAAAGGTTGGTTGTGGGGAGGTCAAGTTGTGGTATCTTGCAATGAACGGTGGAAAACAGGCGGGTTTTGACAGGTATGGTTATATGTAAATGGATAAAGGCCGTTAGTGATGCATGAATAAATGAGCTCTGGGATGAGTTTACCTTAAGTGATCTCCTGATCTGCTCAACCTGTAGCGGACTAAGTGGAAGGGACGGTGATAGAGGGAGAAGGACGATAATCGGCTCTAGTGGTCAGGGATGGATGAGGGGGAAGACAGGAGAGCGGAGGAAGACGTGGCTGTGCATGTATGTAGGGGAGGTGGAAGCTGTGTGAAGGACAGTGGGTGGTACGAGGAAAGGGGAAAACATGAGTAGGGTGGTAAGGTTGTGGAGGATGTCCAGACAGACGACTGACGTAGTTATGTGATACCAGACAAGTAGTCTGGTCGGGTATATTCTAGCGGACGGACAGATTGGTTGGGTATGTGTTAAAAGACGATTGGAATAGAGAAAGTAATAAACAGACTATGACTGTTGCTTAGATTATGTGCTAACAGACGATCACACACAGTTGAAAGGAAGCCTGTGAAATGGAGCTGAGTGCTCTAACAGTGAGGTAAACTGCCCCAAATAAAGAACCCATCACGTTATGTGTCATCCCAATCATCTCTGTATTGTCCCGACTTCATTACACATCACTGGCGAAGCAGCTTCGTGGACCAGTTTGGCTGAGGTGTATGAAGCAGGAAGGGACGGTGCCACGGCTACGATAATGGATGACATAACCGAGGTCTGGACGGAATAGCAATGAGCGTGGACGGTCTGGACGAGGAAGGATGAACAGAATGGATCAGTATGGAGAGATCGTGGTACATTGGTTGAGTATAACGCCGTTTTTATCCATAATAATCACTTCAGGCAGTCGATAATTGACACATACTTGGGGTTATGTGTTTCTAGACAGTGACATTAAAAATACTGGTGCTGGAAGTTCGATAGATCAAAGATTGTAAAGATGCAACTGTTGTAGGAGCATGGCTGGCCAGGTAGTACGGTAGTTGAGAGGTTGAGAGATAAGGAGTTAAGTGTATTGCATCAAGATGTTGTGGCAACAGAGGAAATACATGAGGAAGAGATGTGTGGACGATAAAAGGATCATGTAAAGGATAAAAGAAAGACATAGTTAAATGGGACTGTGTGAGAGGGATGCATAAAGAAATCAGAGATGTGGCAGTGTTTGATGCAACAGATATCAGTAACGAGGGTAAGAGACAAGCAAGCAAACGATAGAAATGAGCAAACAACGAAGAAAGCGGAAGATATCGCAAGAAGTAGTAAAAAGATGATAACCAAAGAGATAAGGAAACGAGCTGGGTAACTTATATAATGCAAGTAAACGAAAGAATGAAAAAGATGGGGTAAGGAATGGGGAACTGAGGGAGGAGAAAATCAGCGATGTTTGTGGTGGTGGTGGTGGAGTGTTATCGAAGTCAGTGGACGTGTTCAGGAAATGGAATGAATATTCTGAGGAGCTATTGACTGTTTAAGATACTGGAGGAACTGGAATATCTGTATCGGATCTACGGGGAAATAGACTAGGCGGTGGATGTTTACGTCGAGTATGGGAAGGTATTGTGAGAGAAAGTGAAGCACAGTCAGAGGTATGAAGTCCTACCAAGTTACTTCAGATAACTCTTGTTCTGCATGTTGATCAATGCGTCGAGAATGAATGTAAACACTACTGCATAGCGTTATTTTTTTTAATTAACTTGAATTTTTTGTAAAGAAAGTCTAGGCTTTAGGGTGTCAGGGGGCTTTCGATTGAGGTGTTCCCTCCTCTACTCTCGTCTAAAAGATGTAAATTTAAGAATAAAAAAGAATGCGACCGACAGATAAAGAGGTTCACAGGGTTACATAGGCAAGCTGGTGTCTCACTGATGAAAGTAATGGGACATAAAACTGCTTTCATATGCGTTGTAGTGTTTGAAAAAAACCACATTTTACCTGTTATTATTGATGGAAGTAAAGCTTCAGTGTGAAATGGTACCGAGACAGAGAGAACATGCCGTCGTCAGGATTGAATGCGTAGCTCTGGGAAGTGGGGTAAAGTCTTGTGGATTGAATGGGATAAGAAGTGAGGATAATGGTACAGGAAAAGAGGAGATGGTTGGCGAAAAGATGAGAGTTTCTGGAGCGATCTGGACGGGGTGGTAGCAGATGCACGTCCCACCGCCAAGTTTAACAACTTTCACAGCCGAGCGGACGCTCGAGGAAGGAAGAACACGAAGGAAAGACAAAGAGAGAGACAGATGTGCAGCCTGGGGAAAATAGGGGAAAGAAATGTTGGTAGGAGAGCGATACCGAGTGTGCTCTCTCTCTCTCTCTCTCTCTCTCTCTCTCTCTCTCTCTCTCTCTCTCTCTCTCTCTCTCTCTCTCTCTCTCTCCTATGTTTCTTGCCTTATGATCCCGGGGAATTCTTTCCAAATCGGATAATCTGACAAGTCTTTAGAAAGATAAACTTCGTGGGCTGACCTGATGCGCGCGCAGCTCAGCGTACGGAACAGTCTGTCTTAATACGTTGGGAAAGTTTGTTATGGATTCGAGTTTTAGACAGAGAAGGTTACTTCCGTGAGGCATTGTTCCCCGGAGCTGTGTTTTTTTTTTTTTTAAATCGTTTTAGAAATTATCTCGAAAACTGAGACTTGGAAGAGAAAAGACTCAAGACGAAACACAAGTATGATATGGAACAGTCGACATACGTTTCTGTATTCAGCAATTTATTATCTTCTTAAACTTTCCAAGTACTTGTTTAATCACAGTTCCTCTAGGAGTGTCCTACCTGAAATCACACATATTATTTTAATCTTTATCTTTTGATACTAATTCTTATTTATATAGATATTATTTGGATACCATATTCCTGCTTATATATCATGATAACTGGTTCTCAGTGTTGCTGTGAATATGCAAGGTGGGTAATGGTGAGTTTCAGTGTGTTAGTGATGCTAATTTGACGACATGGTCCTGAATGTAGTGTTATGAATATAGCGTTCCACTTAAATTCCCAGGAAATTGAAACATTCTCTATATTTTAGTTGGCTTGATGGTGGTAGAAAGTGTCTGTGTAACAGTGTTGATGATCTTTCTCGTTCGTTCATTAGACCCTCCGTCTGTCTGTCTGTCTGTCTTTATGTCTGTCTGTCTGTCTGTCTGTCTCTCTCTCTCTCTCTCTCTCTCTCTCTCTCTCTCTCTCTCTCTCTCTCTCTCTCTCTCTCTCTCTCTCTCTTCATCAGTCTGTGAGTTGGCCCCTCCCCCTCATTCAGCTCACTTAGTGTTCTGTTTGAGTTAAGAGTTCTGCACAATGGCTCCAGATCCTCGCTTCCTTTTTTTTCTCTCTTTGTGGGAGAGAATTTATGAAAGAAGTTTTTGTGCTCGTGAGGTGTTGTGCAGGGAGTCTGCCTTTTCTGTAATTAGCAGGAACACATGGAGAGTGAGGGAATTTCTCTCAGTTCGTAAAACATCCAAGGAAGTGCCAGAGTTATGAGTCTTTTGATTGCGGAGACCAACAGGAACGCCAGAAACACCTTTGAGCAGGCTTGGGATATACGACATGAGATCAGAAACTTTGACACGAGGTTATAAGTGGGAATACAAAGGCATTCATACTGCAACAAAACCTCTGGGTCTTTTCGAGGCTGTTTGTTGTAATGGAAGATACCAGAAGCTCATGGATTAGTGTGGTAAGAATAGTAAAAGGCACATGCGCAGCACATAGCATTTTAAGATAAGAGAGCCAGAAAGAAAGGAACGTTTTACACCAATGTAGGGAAACTCGTTACCACAAAAAGGACAACAGAATACTGGAATAAGCTCCGAGCTGATGGTGTGAGTGCCATCACAACATAATCAATGTGAGGATGTCTTGAGAATGATTTCGTAGCGAGCGTTATTTTGGTCGGTATTCAGCAAGTGCGTTGGCAAGGCATCATTATACAGAAGTTCCTTCAGCTGCTAACATCGTCAAAGGACCATAAAGGACCATACGTCTTCACAGGACCAACAAAGACCTCAAGATGCTTTGAATAGATGCAGCTCCAGACCAGAAGATATATGTGTGAAGTTGAACATAGACGAGTGTAAAATGAGGAGGGTTATTGGACAGAAGAAAGGTCATGAGCTCTGAGTAAGAGAAGAAAAGTTGGAAAACATTTTTGACTTCAACGGATTTGTAGAAAACCCCAACACTGATGCTTAATGATGTTTACGTACGTATAATAGAGTTACGTCTTTTCCCCACTAATTACCAAAAGACTGAGATATTTCAAGGAAGAGTGAAGGAAATTATGCATCTGATAATATTATATCCAGTGTTTCCGTGCGGCTCTGGGGCGTGGAAACCCATAAAGAAGAATAAGCAGCAGGAAGGAGAGAGAGAGAGCTAAGAAGGAGAGAAATGGTCAGAACTGAGATTATGAGAGACAATCTGAAGGTGGCGCCACTCGTGGCTTATCGAGGCAGCAGATGACTTCGATGGTTCCGTCACGTGAAGAAAACAGACGAGGGACGATTCCTTAAAAGACTCGTTAGTGGAGTCCAGGTAGAGGAGAACCTGCAGGTAGAGGGAGGATGTGTTGGAGAGCGAGAGTTGTGAGAACAGAGCAGCGGAGAACCTTACGCTAGTACTGTCTTGGGCGAAGACCTGTCTGGAAATACTGTAGAGAGGAGTTGAGAACATGTATACGACGTAGAGCAAGGGGGGGGGGGGGGGCACTGGCGTAACAGGATGCATATGAGGGGATATAATGGTCTTCTGTTGCTCTCTCTCTCTCTCTCTCTCTCTCTCTCTCTCTCTCTCTCTCTCTCTCTCTCTCTCTCTCTCTCTCTCTCTCTCTCTCTCTCTCTCTCAAAACCTATATTCGTCTGTTTTTATCTGTGTCTCTGAATCTACATCTTTCTTATGCCTAATTCTGACTATGGTAATCTAAATAATGATGATACATAATCAGTAATTGCTAGAGGTATGATAACTGTAATAATTCTAGCTTTACACTGATGATCATAAACATGTATAGTAAATGATAAATCTTTCAATTCCATTATATTTTTCATTATCTATTCTATTCATTTCGAATTTTTTTACATGAAATTTTAATGGAATGTTCACAGAACCTAAATAGATCAGTTATTGCAATTATTCTGGGTATAATAAATTATTTAAAGGCACAAAATGAGATCCCTCATCTATTGATTACATGAGGAAAACTCATTAACTTGCTGTTCGTTGGTTAGTTGTTCGGCCCTCAATGGCTTGTCTCATTTAATCAAACCCTCATCTTTATGCTTTCGAAAGCTGCCTCATCTGTGTGACTATACAATACCCTTAAGCCCTTCGGTATGATAGCCTGGCCTCTGACCTGACTCCTAAGGGTCAGGTCAGAGGCCACGCGAATCGACTACGGATCACGCTAAAGCTGGCAAGCGCGCAGAGCTTAGCGAGGCTATCGTGAACTACTCTTAGTCTGACACAACTGACATATATAGTACAATGCTGAGCCGAGTCATGGCTGCTGGCGGGCTCTCAGTACCTGACCGACATTCTGAGCATAGCAAAGCTACCGTCAAAATGCCCGCCAGGTGTGTGTAATTAAGCGGAGACCGTCTCCCTCCTGGCAGGGTGCACTCTTGTTTTTCATCGTCCTGGCATGCAAAATTGACGACATAATTAAAATTAATGTTCCAAACTCGCGAAGACTTGGATTAGTTTGAAAAATAATTTAGGCCAATTTATCCAATTGCCTTCTTAGCTTTATATGTGTTTTTTTCTATATACAACCCGCTACAGTGAGAGAAAAAATCTATATACTAAAGGTGAAGGTAGATCACAAGTGTTGCAGAAGAGGTTCTCTGTGACAGTCATGCCAGGAAGATGAGGTTTGGTGATTATTAAGTCTAACGTCGATTAATTGAGAAAAAAAAAATAGTTTCAGCAAGAGTTAGATGTCTGGCAAATGACCCGTTAATGAGATTCACTCATGTAATCATTACATGAGGGATTTAATTTGTTTCCTGCTTGTAAATGAGTAATTATATTGGGAATAATTGCAATTACTGGTCGCTACATTTGGGATGGTTGCAGGTATTAAGCAGTGTATTTGGAATTCATGGAATTATCACTTATCATATATATGCGATATACTTAGTCATCATCCTTTAAAACCAAGAATTATCGGTATCATATTGTAACGATAATTGATTATTCATTATACCTCGAAAGTATGTGAATATTGGACGTATAATGATTATTGATGTGAGCCAGTCTGGCCTGGTGATCAGCCTCAGTGTTGTTGATCGTCAGATGGATCGCTGGATATATTAGTTGCCAGCGATGATCAGCGTTTCATTGCTGGTTCACGCCAGCTGCGGTGGGAGGCATTAGCGAGGCTGACGTTCCATAAGCTTTTGCGACAGAGCCAGAGAAAGGACGGCACCGGGGATGGACGGAGGGTGTCGCAGGATGGATGCTGGGGGGTGTTTGTAGACTCTTTTGCGGAATGTAACTGATGCTACCCTGCCCTAGGTAAACTGGAGTGAGATTGGTTTGGTAAGGTTCCACCTTTTGGAGACCGGACTTAAAAGCAGGAATATTTTTAATGTTAACTTCAGGGACGTTCTGTGCTGGATCTGAAGATTTTATAAGGTCCGTAATGAAGAGTTCTTGGAAGTGTTGACTGGAGGGACCCAGTCTGGAGGAGCTGAAGACTCTGGAGAGTTTTGTTGGCGGGATCCTGGAAGTTTAATGGAGGAAAGGATTTATAGGAGATGAAGAGGTTCGAAGCGTTTATTGAAGGGTTACTGGGAAGGCGATGGTCAGGAGCAAGTCTGGGAAATGGGTAGAGATCGCAAGGTAATAGATCTTGAGGCTCAGCCATAGATGAATCGAGCCAAGATGACCAGGTCCAGTGTATCTGTCTTCAAGATAGTCAGGTCCAGAAATATCAGTATTCTAGATAAACAGGTCTCGTTTTACCACCGGTCTATATGAATAGGTCCCATTTTATCTAAATTCTCTTCCACTAGGTCTGATATCAAGAACAGTCTGTATAACATGGTTTCGTGTTATCATTGTGATCAACAGCCTACATGACCAGGTTGCATTTTATCCGTAGCATCATCCTGGCTAGGAAGTCAACATCATCTCAGAAGGAAGCCGATTTCATCCTAATTACGAGGGATATAAGTACCGTCCTCGCTAGGATGATAGCGAGAAATATCCTTAGTGAAGAAGACAGCCTGCGATCATCCTAGATAGAGAGAAGTAGCGACATCTTGGCAAAAATAATCATCTTAAAGGCAAGCCAGCATACGACCATCATCATACGAGCTAAGGAGATAGCCAGTAGCCTATATCATCCTATGCTAGAAGGCTCGGTATCATCCTAGCTAAGGAACAAGCCTGTAGTCTGTATCATCCTATGTAAGAAAGCTATCTGTGTTTCTATACATCGAAGCTAGTTATACCGTCAGCCCGCTATCCGACAGGGGCAAGGCTGTCTGCATCACTTCATAAAGTCACCAGTGTTGGATGACACACCTACTTTATCACCCTCGCTAACGAGACATCCTGCCTACAGTCTGTAGGATCCTTCCTGGAGGAAGAACAGGAAGGCCTCTTGAACCTGCTGAAAGAGGAGCAGGGAGTCCTCTGAAGGAGGGGCTCTCAAACTTGCAAAAGGTGAGCCTGTGGAACCCGCTGAAGAAGGACAAGCATCCGCCTTTGGGACCTGCTAAGAGGAGGAGAGGAGAAGGTGGTCCCGGGACCTACTGAAGCAGTGCCATCCAGACCTGCTGCAGGAGGGGACGAAGGGCCTGCGAGACTCACCTACGACCCGCAGCGGGAGGGACTGGGAGGAGGCGTGGCCCTGTTTGTGGGTCGCTGTGCACGTGTAGTCTCCTTCGTCGGCGCTACGGCTGACCTGAGAGATCACCAGCTCTCCGTCAGCTGACACACGTTGACGACGGTTGATGGGCAGCGATCGACCACCTGCGGGCAAGGTCACAGGTGGTTACTGCGTGACGGTTACAAGCACAGGTGGTGCTTAGGGCAAAGTGAGTGGAATTATAAGGTGTTAGACATGGAACAGGTGGCACAGGGGGTGAGGCACGGTGATTGAAAGTGAAACGAGGATGCAGGGAGTAAACCAGGTGGTATAGGGAGTGCAACAAGTGGTGGAGGGGTGGAAACAAAGGTGCAGAATGAGGCAACAGACGGTGGTGATTTACAGCGAGGCAACAGGTGGTGCAGGGTCAGGAAACAGGTGGCTCAAGCTGAGGCAACAGGTGGTACAGGGTCAGGCAACACATGGTACAGAGCGAGGCAACAGGTGGTGCAGGGTGAGGCAACAGGTGGTACAGGGTGAGGCAACACATGGTACAGAGCGAGGCAGCAGGTGGTACAGGGTGAGGCAACACATGGTACAGAGCGAGGCAACAGGTGGTACAGGCTGAGGCAACAGGTGGTACAGGTTGAGGCTACAGGAGGTACAGGTTAAGGCAATAGGTGGTTCAGTGTGAGGCAGCAAGTAGTATAAAGAGAACAGATGGTAGAGAGTGAGGAAACAGGTGATTCAATGTGAAACAACAGATGGTTCAGGGTGAGGCAACAGTTGGTGTAGGTAGTTTGGAGGAAACAGGTGGTGCAGAGAAGAAAAAGGTGACACACGAGAGGTCAGCTGGTACTGTATAGTTTTACTATTGTAGGGAGAAACGACAGATGGTGCAGGGAGAGTCAGATGGTGTAGGGAGAGTCAGATGGTGTAGGGAGAGTAAGATGGCGCAGACAGTGGCTCCGTAATTGATGCAGCAGCGAGGTCTTGGTGAAGAAAAGTTATGTATAGAGAGAATATTGCACATTCCACATTGTTGTAGAATTATTTTCGGATATATATATATATATATATATATATATATATATATATATATATATATATATATATATATATATATATATATATAAAGGGGTGACGGGATCATAGTGGGTCATGGTAGGGGAGGGGTCAGGTTGGAGTCATGGTAGGGGAGGGGTCAGGTAGGGGAGGGGTCATTTCCCCCGGCTTACATAATAAGATTTAAGCCAAGGTAATCTGGCCCGGGATCATACAATATTAAATTAACCTTCTTCCTCTGCATCCTCATCATCTAAATCCTCTCTCTCTCTCTCTCTCTCTCTCTCTCTCTCTCTCTCTCTCTCTCTCTCTCTCTCTCTCTCTCTCTCTCTCTCTCACACACACACACACACACACACACACACACACACACACACAACACAACACAAATTCTAAACAACGTTAGCATTTACCAAGATAAATGTCTGCACAACAAAGAATTTATTTGTTTCTTGAATGGTCTGTAATATTCTGTATTTGATTGATTGTTGTCCTTGCGTTAGTTCTGTACGTGTCTGTGGCTGTGAGTTGTTTATGTGTACACATAAGCCCGTGGCAGTGGTGATTGTTGTAGTTGTACTCGAACTTTGCTCATGTGTCCAATTATCGACCTGCGTTAGTTAATCAAAAGAGAGGATGGATGAATAGCTAGGGTGGTCGTGAGCCAGCTGCCCTGTCTGGCAATCGAACATGTGCCTGTGTGTGTATATGTGTTTGTTTGTTTGTGTGTGTGTGTGTGTGTGTGTGTGTGTGTGTGTGTGTGTGGGGTGTTCTCACCCTTGGACCAGGTGATGGAGGTGATGGGGTAGCCAGCAACGGGGCACTTCACACGGAAGGTCTCTCCTGCCACAGCCGACATGGGCCCCATAGCTCGCACGTGCGGCCGACCTGCGGAGGAAACACGTGTTACAAGTTGACCTGGAGAAGCAAACGTGTAGTTAGCGTGACCTGGTAGATAGAGCACGACGGTACGACCCTTGTCCCTGGCATTTCTCATGTTGTTTAAGGGTCATGCCAAAACGCAGGGCATCGTGTACAAGGTCTGTACTGCCGTGAAGGGTCGTACTGTTGTGTTTGAGGATCGAACTTACGTGACCAACAGACACGTAACCTTTGAACTGACTCTGAATCACAGCTTGTGACCTGTTGTGTGAGCTGACGTCATCCGTTACCTGTGACCTACTCTGATTTTTACCCCCGAGCGAGTATGAGTTATCCCCTGTCCTGTGAGTTATGGGTCGGGTTGAACGTGACACGCTTCTGTGCTCGAAACGATCGTGGAAAATACCTGCTACTGCTTCCCCGAGCTGACGGATGCACACCGAACACGAAACGAATGATGGGATCATTTCACGTCCTGATTCCAGCCGTCAAAGATCCTCTAACAATATTTCAACCCTGATTGGTGGTATCCACGATGATAAACAGTTACTAACGAAACTATTTCCACGATGATAATGATGCCAGAAATCGTAGGTAATTGACCTGTTTTGGTCCTTGACGTGAGGTGACCTACCATAGACGTGGAGGGGAGCCGCGTGCACCACAGATGCAGCGGTGTTGGTGGCTGTGCACGAGTAGCTGCCGCCGTCCTCAACCCTCACGCCGGAGATGTTCACGTGGCTGATGACCTGACCGTGCACGTTGACGTACTGCCCCACCACCAGCCTGTAATGTGGAGGACACCGGGTTAATACACCACCACCAGCCTGTAATGTGGAGGACACGGGGTTAATACAGTACCAGCACCACCAGCCTGTAATGTGGAGGACACCGGGTTAATACAGTACCAGCACCACCAGCCTGTAATGTGGAGGACACCGGGTTAATACACCACCACCAGCCTGTAATGTGGAGGACACCGGGTTAATACAGTACCAGCACCACCAGCCTGTAATGTGGAGGACACCGGGTTAATATACCACCACCAGCCTGTAATGTGGAGGACACGGGGTTAATACACCACCACCAGCCTTTAATGTGGAGGACACGGGGTTAATACACCACCACCAGCCTTTAATGTGGAGGACACGGGGTTAATACAGCACCACCACCACCAGCCTGTAATGTGGAGGAGACGAGGTTGATAAAGTGTCTATATCAAAACTTATCTATATAGCTTTAGTCTCTGGCCATACTTGATTAAGAAAACCTTTATCTATTATTATTATTATTATTATTATTATTATTATTATTATTATTATCATCATTTTTATTATCATTATCATACACACTTTTACAGACATGATCACAATCAGTCTCACAGCAATGCTCTCACCAACACCCACGCGGGCCTCTCCTTCCTGTACAATAACATAAGCAGCATCATAACCCCGCGCCCTAGCCCGTCCACACATATGCTACAACGATGTGCGACACTGTTCACCATACAGGGGTACTGTTATATGACCATGATTCACCTATAATGCACTCCGTCATTACCGTGTGACCACTGTTCTCTACGTGTCCACAAAACCATGTCTGGAAAAGAAGTAAAATTTTTTGGAAATGATTTCCGTCCCTGAGTGATGATATACAGTGCGGTGTGCGTTTCTCTCGGGGGAAATTCCATCTCCGTATTATCCCATAATACTTTCTTTTCTAAGGTTGTCATCCAGCGGCGTGAAGCAGGTTGGGTTATGTGTTTACCAATAAACAGGGGACTATACGCTTGGTATAAATATTCTCTGTTGCTCTGTACTTGTCCGACTGAACTATTTCTCGCTTCATATATCTATAAGAATGTTTTCCATTTGTTTAACTAAATCTTTGTCAGCCTCATTCATATTCCTAGATCGACATCGCCAGCGTAAAGGAACGTATTAACTTGCTATTCTAGGCATGGCCAGGTTTTCCCCCCTCATTGTCGTACTCAACTCATAGAACATAAATGGTGTTCTCGCTGCCGTAGCGACACGTCCAACACAAACACCGATTAAGTAACGCTATGAATATATACATGAAGGACGCAACACCTGCGTATATTGCTATTTGCACCGAGGAGAGAAGATAGTGAGGTCTGATCCTCTGAGGGTTGACGTGTTCGCTAAGGGCAGCAGACTCCTTGTTAAGTATGTATGTAGGGTACGCGTCCTCCTACCGCCCGTGATGTCGGTGTGAATCATGCACGAGCATTGTATGCTGCAGCGGGGTGTGTATGTGTATACCCGCCACTATACACCGAGGAGGAATACACGATAGTGGGTCACAAGGCTTCAGAGGGCGAGGGATGAGCAGTATTCATGCGAGTGTGTTGGGGGTGAGGGGCTGGTTATAACGTGTGTACTGTATTCTTATCTGTGATGCTGATAATAGTGAGGACGGAGCAGTGTGACGTGTCAGGATGTGTGGTACATTGGACGCTGTGACATCCTCTCCACCGTATACTCTGAGCAAGAACTAGTATTTATAAATTATATTTAAACACACACACACACACACACACACACACACACACAAACACACACACACACACACACACAAAACACACACACACACACACACACACACACACACACACACACACACACACACACACACTGTAAACCAAAATAAGTAGATTTCGCAGATGTCATTCTGTTGTTAATCTGAGATAATCTTGTTGAACTTAACGGATTTCTGGCGACAATTACATTTAATTTTGAAGACCATCATCGTATGATTCTGGCTGTTGTGTTGTTCTAGAACATGAAGATTTACTCACGTCTCCCGTCAACGTGTCACGACCCCGGAAAGTTTACTACTAAGAATCAGTGAAACATTTTATAATGTTAATGTGTCCGTGAGTGTATTCATGAGGCCCTCACCACAGCTGAGTGTCTTCTTGTTACTGGCTCAGAGTCTGGCTTTATCCTCAGCAGGGAGGATTCTCATGCAACATAATGAGGGAGACTGGCTCTGAGAGACTTCCGGTGATAATTAAATGCTGGAGCCACAGGTATGAGAGATTCAGGAATTCCACAGTGCGTTTGAAATGGCTGAGCTGTTAGACGGTACATCACAGTTCACGGGTTTGATTCCCGATAATGAACAGGATGTTTCTCACATGATATCTACTGGTATAATCGCTCAATGTGTCCCAGTATGGGCTTCATTAGAGTTCTTTTACACAGTGTCTGCAGGTAATGAGCGTTTAGTCTCCCTCATTCTGATAGCGGTCGGAGGTGAAGAGTTGATTAGAATGGTTTTCCCACCTTCGTATGTGTTGTTAATGAAATAGTTTCTACCATAAGTGTTTCTCATCCAAGTATCTCTTGGTGAGGGACAAGTACTCGAGTGTTTATCACTTATTGTTATCTGCCGGTGAGCTGCAGAACCAGCGTCGAGTTCTTCTTAATGGCATCTATACAGCTAGTTACTGCAATACTCTCGTGCACTGTAAGAAGCTCCGTTTCCCTCATCGGGGACCAGTTGACCAAGTTATTGGGAAATTAGATAATTTCATATATTATTCTGTGTCTGTTCGCCTTTCACTTGCCTTAGCAAGGTAAAATGAAGAACAGACCAGAGGAGAAGAGAACAGAGGAAAAATCTTCACTTGGCTTCTTCTGTTTACACATTTGACCAGCGATAATACAGGATGGGAAGATTACCAGCCTCTCTTAGTTGCCTTCTACGACACGCTGGAGATATTGGGTTGTGTTCCTTCTCATCTTTCACCAGGGATACTTGATCACGAAACCCTGGTCCCGTGACCTCTGAAATTTTGTCTCCCTTCACCTTTAACGATTTGGTCCATTTGACATTAACGAGTAGATCCTTGACCTCTAACAACCTAATCCGTGACCTCTAACGACCAGTGACGCAGGTGTTGGTGCTGTGTGGCATTACCTCCTCCCATAACATTGCCTCAGTCACGACCCATAACATATAAAGGTTACCACACCGTCATCAAGGTGTCCTCACCTTCTCCTGCTACAACACACACACACACACACACACACACACACACACACCCGACCACCATCAGCATCGCCCTTCACCATACGTCATGAACTACGTCTTCCTCGTCCCTGTGTGTCGTTCATGCATTATCTTCCTCTCTCGTCATGTTGCTGTTACTCTAACACTGTGCTTGGCATCCCCCCTCCCCCCCGCCTTTTATCTTTTTACTCTCTCTCTCTCTCTCTCTCTCTCTCTCTCTCTCTCTCTCTCTCTCTCTCTCTCTCTCTCTCTCTCTCATTCATACCTACCTTCCCCGTCCGTTCTTTGTTAACTAACTTGATTCCATCCAATTCATTTATGTCCTCTCTCTCTCTCTCTCTCTCTCTCTCTCTCTCTCTCTCTCTCCTTCCTTCATCCATCCCTTTATTCACGCCAATTCGTTATATCCTACTCCTCTTTTATTCAATTCCTGCATTTTTTTTTCTACCTTCCCTCTGTCTATTCCATTTATCTCCCTCTCCCTTCTCCAAACCATTCCTCTATAATTCCTGTTTTCGCTGTGTTTCCCTCGCTCACTAAAACGAAATTTCACCAACAGTTTCCCCAGTTGTTTTTGTGCATCATTCTCTTGTTGTTGTTGTTGTTGTTAACTTTTACGTCTACATCTGTACTAGAAATGTATATAGGATAATGGAAAATATATATTTATAGGATAGTGACGACATCTCATCATCCCTAAACTACTATCCCACAATATATATATATATATATATATATATATATATATATATATATATATATATATATATATATATATATGGGATAGTGTAAACGTCTGATCGTCCCAAAAAGTGTTATCCCTCAAAATAGCCTCTTGATATGCCTCAGAGATCAGCTTTCAGGGAGGGAATTCGATACCCCATTAGATGGAAGGATCGTCCTCACAAGTCTATATATATATAAATATATATATATATATATATATATATATATATATATATATATATATATATATATATTATATTTATATTTATTATACTTTGTCGCTGTCTCCCGCGTACATCAGTCTGCTTAAAAATATTATTGTTTTTGATAATGTTGTACTTTGGGGATGTGTTGACCGCCAGGTGTTTGACCTTTCTGTCCCCAAGATGTTGATGATGATGATCTCTCTCTCTCTCTCTCTCTCTCTCTCTCTCTCTCTCTCTCTCTCTCTCTCTCTCTCTCTCTCTCTCTCTCTCTCTCTCTTATTTCCCATACCATCACCTGATGATGGACAATCATTCAGTATCTGTCAGATGGGAAGGTCTGCTAGTAACTAGATACAGCAGTGTGATGCACACAGGTTTAGAGCTGAAGAACCTTTTCAGTGCTGGACAGCTGTGTAAATCAACATGTTGTTTACATACTGGCCTTGAACAACATAGCCAGTGTTTACAGTGTAAATCATTCGTGGAATTCGGTTTACGGTCGGAATGATCTAAGTAGATTGAAGGGTTCAGTGAATGATTTGTTTGTCATTGAGCTTATGTGATACTGTTGTGAACAGGTGCACGAAGCTGAGGGTTACACAAGACTGTGTATTCGTGTTAAGGTTACACGAAACTGTACATTCGTGTAAAGGGAATACAAAAACGTATATTTGATGCAGAGGAACACGAAGCTGTGCATTCGTGCAAGAACACAATAACATAATCATGGAGGGAACACAAAATTGTTCTCCTGCAGTGAACACGAAACGTTGTTCAAGCAGGGAACACGAAACGTTGTTCAAGCAGGGAACACGAAACGTTGTTCAAGCAGGGAACACGAAACGTTGTTCAAGCAGGGAACACGAAACGTTGTTCAAGCAGGGAACACGAAACGTTGTTTAAGCAGGGAACACGAAAGTATACATTTCTGCAAGACGCACCAAATTTTTTTTTGCTGGGATCAAAACTCACAAAGTCATGAATATGAACAGTTTACTTGCCTCAAGTTGTGACGTCACAGAAACTTTGCCCATTTTTCGAACACAAAAAAGTGAATATGATTTAAAGAATTATATCAACACGTCAGTATTGTAACCCTTAGCATGATGTGTTCCCATGATAACTTTCATCCAATCACGAAATTACGGTAAAGAAAAATGTGCAGTATGTAAAAATACTAATGATATGATATATTCTGAAAAGTTTTATATAATTGATAATTCCTTTGACTGGCCGCTTGTCATTTTAATGTTGATTGAATGAACTACTTTTCACACATTCCTCTTTAACAGTTTTACCTGCACCAAAGTGATTAAAAGCTAAAGTTGCGGAAAAATCATAAACTGGGATTTCAGATTTGATTGATCTTATACAACTTTATGAAAAAAAAAAAACTGTTGGGAACTTTTCCTCTAAGTGATTACTTAGCTCTTGTTTCTTACCGTGTGTCATTAATGGAGAAAAGGCTCTCTCTCTCTCTCTCTCTCTCTCTCTCTCTCTCTCTCTCTCTCTCTCTCTCTCTCTCTCTCTCTCTCTCTCTCTCTCTCTCTCTCTCCTCACAGTCTCCCACGAAAGAGGCTGATTTGTTAGTAGTTAACGTCTTTGTCTCTTAATAAACGTTTTCCCAGTCTTTATATTCTCTCAGTCAATTAATCTCTCCAACATTCTATCTTCTCAAAGAAAACAATCAAATCATGTGATTCGTAAGACTCACCTTCAGCCGGAGCAGAGATACAGAACGCGTATCTTTATTATCATCATTATCATTTATTATCATTGTCATTTATTGTTTTCATTTATTAGTTCATGACAGGTGTAGCTCATGCTGGCCGCGTGTAGGAACAGACAGTGTGTATTCTGGGGGTCGTCTTGAACAGACTGGATCTAGAAACGTTTGAGAAATATTATGGATAAAGATTTATTTTTAGATTATGTGAGTTACCATGCATCGGGGTAAGGCGAGGGGAACCTCTTTTTGACCATCTGTTACGAAGTTTTGATTATCGAAAACGGTACGACCCTTGAACACGACGGAACGACTCTTGAACACGACGGTCGACCCTTGAACACGACGCAACGACCCTTGAACACGACAGAACGACCCTTGAACACGACAGAACGACCCTTGAACACGACGGTCGATCCTTGGTTATGAATTCTTGACATTTGAACCTCCTCGTTTAAGGTCAAGTGAAGGGACACGTCGTCACATCCAAGCGTCGTGCCGTCGGGCTCAAGGATTATAATGTTGTACTTAAGGGTCGTACCGTCGTGCTCAAGAATCATATCACCATTGTTCGAGGATTATACCGTCGTGTACGACAGATCAAATGATCTGTGTTTCAGTATGCAGTTAACTGACGTATGTAAACAACATTCGAATATTCTCCCTGATCATTTTTCCTTCTGTTTACGTGTCCTTTTTTTTCCCCCCTGTGTTAGTGGGTTATTGTCCCTGTTTTGCCACCAGTCATAGACCACTCCAATCTCTCCAGCAAAGTAAGCACTTCCTTCTGGCTTAACCTCTCCTCTCTCTCGTGTTCACTGTGTTTTCCTGGCGCACACGAGAGGGGAACTGTTCCCACTTCCCTGATATGAACAATCAGACGAGAGTCAGCAGGACCCCTCTGTGATTACTCGGGCAGGTCAATAGCGCAATAGATGAGGAGGAAGTGCAAGTGTTGGGTGGTTCATTTTGTGCAGGTTGACGAGATTACAGGGTTACAGGCCAGCAGGGTGCAGGCTAGCGGGGTAGCAGGGTGCAGGGTGGCAGGATGTCAGGGAATTGGGACCCGATTGGGTTACTCTGGTGTCATCCCATCATAGTGTGGTGTGGCCATGGACCGCGGGGAGGCCCCTGGCACGTATATACGTCACTGGCAGCAGTGCAGTGCAGTGTTGGGACGCGGTTGAGGCCGTGAAGCCTGGGTACATGCCTGGCTGAGGCTGTACCGAACATTCTACTTGTTCTTTAACTTGTTGACACCGGGCGTCCTGCTGAAGATGTTCTGAGAACTGTGTTTCGCTTTCTAGTCGTAAACATATCTGGTGGTCTGATGTATCCAAAAGATTTTCCTATAGTTGAAATTCTTTAGTATGAAGACCTATTTTTTTTTTTACCACACATGTGATTACCATTTGTGATTACTACCTGTGATTTATCATTTGTGATTACTTCTTGTGAGTACCAGTGATTACTATTCATGTGTTACGGGAAGAGATTTTTTTTCTATCCTGGCGTTGCCCAATCTCTCAACTTGTATATAGGTGTCATTACCTTATGTACGCACATACATACACATTCTGTCTCATGTCTGGATTGACCGTGATGTTCATGTGAGACTCGAACCTGGGGCTCCTTTGTACCAGTAGGTCACAATGCTAACCACTGCACCACGGAGACTCGTGTGTGCGTGTGCGTGTGTGGGAATATTTTTCCTTACGTGTTTTCTTCTGCGCACGCGCGCATGCATTAGTCATAGCACGAGAGAGATCTACCAGCAGACAATAGTGGCGTCAGAAGTGGAACAAATAATATAACTGACGGAAAACAATTATTCGCAACATCTAATATTACTCGGGGGAAAAAAATGCTGTTTCCCTTACTGGACAACACGGAGGTAAATTGGGTCGCTCTTATTAACAAATCTAGCAGCATTACTCTCACGCTTGGGCAGCCAGGCAACATTAGCGAGCGTACCAGACGTACAACAACGAACTCCCATTGTTTGGCTCCCGTAGGCTGCACGAATTATTCAGCTCCTGGTTATAGTACGGTACTCTACACTTAGTGTGGGACTACGCAGTATACTTGGAGTTAAAAGCTTTTGCTCACCTCAGAGAAATGATGTAATAGATGGCTTACCGGAGTTAATCATATCTCTCTAGTACAATTATCCTGGAAAGTACTCCGGGCCCGAGCAATGAATATTGCACAGTGGAGGAACTCTTGATGTTTACGTTATACCAGAAAAAGATTTTGGTTCTTGTATTTTCAGTTTAAGATGTGTGGACGTTCAGTGTTTATTTTAGACAAGTTCTAAACTCTCTCTTGACGCTGACGAAAGAAAAAAAGATAAAGGCTATTTGTTGTTCAGACAGAAACAGGCTACACCAGTGAGTTATTCAGAAGCACAGTAAGAGATAACGAAATCATAGATGTGCTGTAGAAACGGCAAAATGATTTCCATTTCTTCGTAGATTTGGCGACAAAGAAGAATTCGATCATGACAGAAGCGTAAGATAGGTAGGGGTCAGGAAGGTCCTTCTGGTGGAGTAGATCCTGGTGGAGGAGGTCACTGTGGTGGAGGCTCTGGGGCAGAAAGTCTTGGTGGACGTTCTGATGGTGAGGAAGGTCATTGTCATTGTGGTGATGTTGGAGATCCTGGTGGTGGTAGTGGAGGTCCTGGTGATGGTGGTGTTGGAGGAGATCCTTGGTGAGGACAATCCATCATGAGGATAAAACATGAGGCTGGTGTAGCTCACTACACTGAGTCACTTCTCTCCACCACTCACTTCCTGGTCTTCCCTCCGTCTGGTGACTCAAGTTCTTATCAAGTACAGTGTGTTCATGTCTTCCTTCGTGATGTTTCTCTTAGGCCAGCATGGTCATGTCATCATTCATGCAGTATGACCATATCTTCTTGATGCATTAGGGTCATGTCTTCTTCGATGCAGAAAGGTCATGTCTCAGCACAGTAATAGTGTCATCTTCCCTCCTGCAGTGTAGTCATGTCTAGGCACAGTATAGTGTTATCTTCCCTCCTGCTGTGTAGTCATGTCTAGGCACAGTATAGTGTCATCTTCCCTTCTGCTGTGTAGTCATGTCTAGGCACAGTATAGTGTTATCTTCCCTCCTGCAGTGTAGTCATGTCTGGGCACAGTATAGTGTTATCTTCCCTCCTGCAGTGTAGTCATGTCTGGCCACAGTAGTGTTATCTTCCCTCCTGCAGTGTAGCCATATCTGGGCACAGTATAGTGTTATCTTCCCCCGGGGATGTTCTGGCGTGTATCAGGTTCCCGTGAGTGAGACAGACATCTTCCGGCAAGTGGTGGGAACGATGGTAATCTAGGCTGGTTCGGTCGATGGATATCCCCCGATCATTTTCGACCTTCGTTTGCGGAAATTTTCTATTTACATATATCTCTCTCAATGCCTTGCCCTTCCCACAACCTCAGCGACTTGGTAGGGGTTAAGGCAGCAGAGGTGGAAAACAGGGCGAGGGGAGGAGAGAGGAATGATAGGATGGTGGTGCAGGAAAGCGAGGGAGGTAAAGGTGAAGAAAATTATGAAGATGAAGAGTAAAGTTGGCGCTGCGGAAGGCAAATGATGGACAGAGTTGGAAATCCATGGCTGACAAGATCATGAGGAGAGGCTGAAGGAAAGAGAAAAGAAAGAATATAATCAAACGAGGATTGTTCAGAGAAGAGGTAGGTAAGGGATCACATATATGAGACGGAAGGACGAGGTGGGGTAGATGAGGAAATGAGGAAGAACTGGTAGGTGAGAATGTATAAGGAAAAGAGGAGTATCGGAGAGGAGAGACTGGAGGCTGATAGAGCATGGCGAAGCCCCATGTTTGTGGGTTAGTGTGCCCTTCGCCTCTTCCCTCTCATCGTCTAGGAGGTGGGGTTAAGGGCAGTGGAACCCAAACCCCGTCCAGTAGGTGGGGTTAAGAGCAGTGCGGCCCAACCAGCTCCCCGTCTCCCGTCCCGCCGCCACTGGCACCCCAATAACTCCCAACACCAGCTCATGATTCCGCCCTGGCCACGGATATACCCGCCAAAATTATAGCACATTAAGGATGTCTTAGAGAGGGAATTATGGCTCTATATGTCAGGTGGCGGAGGACAGCTGACTGCCTCGTGACTCGACGGGAAGAGCTAAAAACTATATCGTGTACAACAGTGTGTGCTACTGACGCTGATGCTGGGGTAGGGATCCTGCCTGCAGCCTGGCCTGCTGCTGGGGATGTGAGGGCCAAGCTTAGGAAGCTTTAGTGGTGGTGGTGGTGGTGGTGGTGGTGGTGGAGCTGAGGACGATAGTGTGGACGGTGGTGGTCGACGTGTGGATGCTGATAGTGGAAGTCTGGCCTGTAATGATGGTGATGATGTAAACGTTCTTCATAATGATGGTGATGACCGATGGTGGTCATGGTGATAGAGAGGTTTGGACGATGGTGATGGTGGAGATATATGGCCGTTTGTGTTGGTGATTGAGGCGTTGGTGGAGATGAAGGAGCAGATGAGAGTCGAGAGCTGTGTAACAAACAGACAGAGTGGAGGCAAATGGTGCTGACTGTGACGAGATGAAGTTGCTAGTCTTACGTCAGCTGTGGACCAGATCTGGTGAAACTCCGCCTCGCTGCCAAAACACACTCTTTTTTCTTTTTTCATTGGCTTTGGTTGTGGACTAGTGGGGAGGTGTGTGTGTGTGTGTGTGTGTGTGTGTGTGTGGAGTGAGCGGTCGAAGATCTGTAAGGTTAAAGCTACTGGGGAATATACCGTCAGACGGAGAAAAGTGAGGTGAGGGACACATGAGATAAAACGGTGTGGAGAGAGAATAGAGCGGAGAATAGATGAGACAGAATGATGTACTGGATAGTGTGTACAGCAGGACAGAGGATAGAAGTCATTCGGGAAGAGTTTGATACCAGTTAAAGAGACGATTGTCCCATGTGAGGAGAAATATTGACAGGAAAGAGATATGAAGAGAGGTGTATTTAGGAGGAGAGAGAAGATCGGAAGATGAGATAACACTTGGTGAGAGAGAGAGAGAGAGAGAGAGAGAGAGAGAGAGAGAGAGAGAGAGAGAGAGAGAGAGAGAGAGAGATGTAATGAATGCAAAATAGAGGGAGGGTTGAAGGATGAGGCGAGAGTTAAGAAAATCTGAAAGAACTAAAAGTTCCAAAGAAAATATCTCGTAGGGTAAGTCCAGAGGAAGGAAGACAGACAGATACCAGACGGGAAGAAAAGAATGACTGGTGATGGTAGACGGTGAGAGGTGACGTCTTTTTTTTGAGAGAGAGAGAATAGTTCTGGCTCCAGGTACAGGTTCCGCCGGGTCATTGTGGATGATGTGACGACGGGAAGACCAGCACATCGAAGGCAAGTGTCAGTTCGTCGTGTGTGTGTGTGTGTGTGTGTGTGTGTGTGTGTGTGGCGCTACCACAGCGGCTCTATACATGTACGTGTTGTTCGACAGCTGACGCTGTGTCTATAGCGCTATCTTTCTATGAAAATGGCGCTATGCTGGTGTATGTTACGTGATATTTGCCGTAGGTAAGTAGTTCAGGAGATGTTGAGAGGAAGAATAATCGAGTCCCCTTCTCAGTTAATTGCTATTTCTATGTAAGGTGCGTCAGATTAACCACTATAGCACAACATTGATTACTTGATTATTAACACCAGATTATCACCTATTATGGTTGTAACATAGTAAAGAGGTTAAAGAATGTTTTCATAAGATCAGATTAGTGTAGATATTCAAAGGAATGTCGGATGAAGGAAACCACACAGCCTGTCATAAGCTTTGTTTTAGGTCTTCCGTATCGCTCGAGCAGAAATGGACAGGAAATGGAGGGAAGGTATCGTCTTTACGTACCCATAATAGAACTAACTTATCCCAATAGAACTCAAGCTAGTGAAAGTTTTAACTCAGACACATACGTGAATCGTACATGGAAATAAGAAGTTCGGAGTTTAGAAGGATACTCGACCAGGCCCCCAGACAGACACACTGACAAAATATAAAGCTCATAGTATCATTATCAAAGGTTTATACATTAAGGTTGAAAACTACCAAGAGCAAGACAGGAAGGAGATCATAAAGGAATGGGAAGGATGAGAGCAGCTGCCACCACAACAAGATCGGAGAGTTAATAGAAGAGAATTGTGGTCATAGAGTGGAGGAAGATTCTAAATCATCGGCGTCTACGCCCAGGGAACCCACTGCTACGAGACCCAGCCTGGTAATGGGAAGACGCCTAGGGAACCCACTGCTACGAGACCCAGCCTGGTGATGGGAAGACGCCCAGGGAACCCACTGCTACGAGACCCAGCCTGGTAATGGGAAGACGCCCAGGGAACCCACTGCTACGAGACCCAGCCTGGTAATGGGAAGACGCCCAGGGAACCCACTGCTACGAGACCCAGCCTGGTAATGGGAAGACGCCTAGGGAACCCACTGCTACGAGACCCAGCCTGGTGATGGGAAGACGCCCAGGGAACCCACTGCTACGAGACCTAGCCTGGTGATGGGAAGACGCCCAGGGAACCCACTGCTACGAGACCCAGCCTGGTAATGGGAAGACCAGACAAAAGAAACACATACGTTCTGAGCAGCCATCGTCTCCGAGCCTCCCAATATTGAATATGTCTCCCTTCACTACACTTAATCCGCACAATTCTTTATACTTCCCCTTGAGAATCGTTACGGTCCTTACCGTGTGTTCGGCTGTTAGTGAGAGTGTGGTTCCGGATTAGACTAGCGGGTTTAACGGCTTGGGACCCGGATCGAGTGGGGTATGTGTGGGTTATCACCACGGATGGGTGGGTGAGAGAGGCTCACTAGTCCTAACTGGGTTGGTTATTTATAGTGGGAAGTGATGTTCTGTGTTGATGGCTCATAAAATCTAGAGCACAGGGGCTCTCGTGTGTGTGTGTGTGTGTTGTGTGTGTGTGTGTGTGTGTGTGTGTGTGTGTGTTGTAGGGAGAGAGAGTTTTGAACTCGTGTTGTCCCGTCTATTAACCTTGTGTATGTATCATGTATTTCTAACCTTTTGTATGTATCATGTATTTCCTCTTTTACACACACACACACACACACACACACACACACACACACACACACACACACACACAGTCTAGCTCTTCTTTTGTCGTCCTTCTAATACAAGGTAGACCACCAGATTACAAGCTGGAGAGGACATGCAAGGTCATCCTCGGTCCTTCTTATATGCTCAGTGTTAAGAGGTGTTTCAACCAGCCCCTCCCGACGACCACCAACATTACTTAACTCAGGTGTATCCACATGGACTACTGAGTGTCCTTGACTAGTTCTTAGGTGGATGCCCAGTGATGGAAGAGGAGGGAAGGGATGATGATGATGGTAGTGGTGGTGGGCTGTGCTATGGGATGGGAGGTGAGGCAGGAGCCATCATCACTCATGTCTCCACTCATAGTGACGGGAGCTAAGGAGTCCCATTATTGGCAGAAGGTCGGCGACTACTGCTATATGTTTGCTCGGGTTAGGGAGGTATGGGGCTCGTCGGTCGGATGGTGGAGAGACGGCGTGGAAGAGTAGAGAAGAGCTGAAAGAGAAAAATAAAAAACGGAGAGAACACTCGTACATTAACTGAAGAAAGGAATAATACTTCTCGGTGTCCGTGAGAACATAGTCGAGTAGCCTAAAGCTCGGGGTCAGAATTATGGTAGCTTTTGTCAGTCAACCACGGAGGCACAGCAAGGTAAGGAGAAACCTTTAGTGGTGGTTGATGTATTTGGACTTTCTTTTAAGTCAACGGAGGCAATGACCTCGCCGCCAGAAGAGAAGGAGAGGGCACGAGAGAGAGAGAGAGAGAGAGAGAGAGAGAGAGAGAGAGAGAGAGAGAGAGAGAGAGAGAGAGAGAGGGGGGGGGGGGGAGGAAGGGGGGACACATGATCAAAAGCGAGAGTAAGAAGGATAGAAGATGGAAGGCGTGTAATACGAACGTTTCGGGAATGGACAGTAATGTGTGCAGGAGCCACAAGGAACGGAGGACGTGGTATGATGTTCACGACGAAGAGGGAGCCGACGTCGCTGGCCGTAGTCAGAAGAGACGTAGACCAGACACTGTAACGAAACACAACTGTGACGTAGTACACTGTGGCGAGGTTGGGTGCTGGGAGTTGAGCCCCCAGTGGTGTGGCGAGCGAAAGAAAACCGCCACAAAGTGAAGAGGGATTGTGGCGTAGCGGGTTAGGATTAGGGGACTACCAGAGTGTGAGAGGAATCGAGTGGATGGTTGGTGGAGTTGGAGAGGGGAAAGGGGTAGGTAGGTGGTTACTGCACTGGGGGATAGGAGAGGATAGGAGGCCATCAGACTGGAAGGTTACGTGGTTGATGGACTGGGAGGAGAAGAGGATGTAGATGGTTTTTAGAGTTGGAGACTTTAAGATGCAAGAGACCATCAAGGTTTATTACAGAGGAAGCTGAGAGAGAGAGTCAGGTTGGGTTTTGAGGAAGGTAACCACCATGCAGGTGGAGGCAGTGGTAGGAGGAAGCACAGCGAGAGAAATGGCAGCAAATGTTGACGTGTCAAGTATCGCGGGGAGCGTTAATAAGGCCGGCCCCGGACCCCACTCAAGTCTCGTGGGGAAAAACACTCTAGTGTTGAGAGTAATAATCTCCCACCGACGACCTGGCTGCCTGGACCCCTCGCCTCGCTATATTGTCTGACAGTTTCCATGCTTCTCCCCTGGTCTTCTGATATTAAGGAATTATATTCATCGTTTTTTATGCTAATATCCTTTAAAAGGTTTGCATTGAAGTTTTAATCATATAACAATGAATCTTGATGCGACAAGAGCATTCTCATTAACGCTGGCCATGTAGCTTCCTGGAGTCTTTGTTATATGTATGGAAAGACATTGCACAGTCATCCACTTCTCGAGCGTTTTCTTGCCTCTTACATCCAGTTTCCTGATCGTCGCTCGTCTACTTTGCTCAGACTCTGGACAATACTACAACTAACTCACTCAGCATTTGGTCGATTGCCTGGCCGCTGCACGCATTTTTTTGTGGCCTGTCATCTAGTTACTTGGCTCAATTCTGGAACAATGTATTAACTCGGTTTTGGGTCGGATGGCTGGGCACTTCAGTTAGATTGGGGACAGTCTCTTCTGTAAGTGTGGGCATAGTTTTCTCGTAACTTCATTCACCCTTGGGATGTCATTTCCGTCCAAGCCGTGCTTCGGTTCCCGCTCACACCACCCAGCCTTCCCTTGTCCTCACTCGTGAAGATGCATGACAACCTCCCGTAGCCACCGTTTCTCTCCTTCCTTACCAGCCACTTCTCGCTCATGAGTTTTCTTCGTCCTGAACTTCATGAACATTTCCATGGTGTAAGTTTTACTCTCTTTATCCACGATCGTGAGTGGTCCTCAGTTCCACGATCTCCAGTTTTCATCATGAGTACACCATCCTTTTTGTACTCACAGGTCTGCTGGAGAGCACTAGTCTTTCCACAGCCATGAGTTGCGGTCATGAATGCCAACCTTCCCACACGACTGACTGTCCAGGGTCAAGGCCATAACCTTCACAGTAACGGAAGATATCCAGTCTCTCCTCACTCCAAGCGGAGTCGCGCCCGCCCCTCCCACTGCCTACGTATACCTCTAAATCTTCCTACGGTAGCAAGACAAAATCTCACCCACCTCCCCGCGCATCCCTGGATCTTCCTCCTTACTCAAATACGTCAAGTTCATCTCCATTATCAAAAAGGATTTTACCGGGAAAAATCCTTCCCAGAAGTTGCCTTCACTGAATGTATGTCTCCAAGGATACAGCAAGGCTGGCATCTCTCCTCCTCGCTGTTTCCTAAACAATATATCTTGTGTGTATGTATATCCCCATCTGTAGTACGTGGCTATCTCCGTATTCTATATCAGTTCTGTATGACGCAGTTTAACATCAGGTCTTGTCGGGTCAGGAAGACAAACACAGGATAGAAATCCACTGCACCCAAGCTATATACATATTTATATACTGCGCAGCTGCCAATATTAGATGGTAAATCACTGGACTCGATATTAGTGTGTGTCACCTGCGACGCCACGCATTATATAACTCCGAAGGACCTCCACTTAAGGCCTGAGGGCCGTGGCAGGCTGCTGGCGCCCTTGCTGCCCTCGACATAAGGCCTGGTGTCGCCTGGGACCCTGTATTGCCATGTTATTTTAATTTCTTGTTAACCTCTTCGTGCATGACGGTGCAGTCTTCGTGCATAATGGCCTCTTGGCATTTGACCTAACCCATACACTAGCCATCCTCCTGGTCATGACATAGTGATCTAGGGTCGTACCCTCGTGCTCAGAGGGTCGTGTGTACGTGCTTACAGTTGAAACACGTAACACACACTCCTGTAGGCGGGGCTCGTATCTCCCTGGCTCCCGGCAGCCGGCCGACGCGTCGCGTCGCCCGCGCGGGCTGCCGGGAGCCAGGCTATTGTGACTGCGTTACTGATTACGAGGAGCGACCGTGGTAGGGAGGTATATCGGAGATGGTGAAAGAGAGAGAGAGAGAGAGAGAGAGAGAGAGAGAGAGAGAGAGAGAGAGAGAGAGAGAGAGAGAGAGAGGCGTGCTGTTATCCATATAAAGATAAATTCTGGTTAATTAGAGGTCGTGAAAGCTAGGACTGACTTCCGGCCTGGCGAGCGTCACAAGAACACATTCTTTATCAAAAAATTACTTCGTCCACATCACGTTGTTATTTGCAGTCGATAACTGTCACCAGTTTTCATCTCCGAACTTTACCGTAATTACTATATTCATTTATCGACTGTCTCTCTTTCTTGTCATGTTATTGCTGGACTTTGTTATTATTTTTCGTGTTTTTTTTTTTGCTTCTGTTCTTATTTTGTTTCTATTGTTTGATAATTATCCTAATTATTTCAGTCTCATTCAGAGAGAGACGATCAATTATCTCACATTATGGGGTGGAAGCAGTCAATTTTACCCGTATGGAGAGACAAATGATTTTTTTGTCTCACACGAAATTGAGACAATCACGTTTCCCCCCCATACGGTGGAGCGCAACCCAACACTCTCTCCTACACCATCCACGCAGGGAGACAATCAACTCCCCTCCCTATCATACTGAGGGGAGCCAGGCAAGTCTGCACCCCTTTTTTATGGGGAGAAATACCGTTGCTCTTGTCTTGTTTTTTGTTCTTATTTACTTCTTCCAGTAGTCACAACCAGGCACTGATGCTGTCATCAGACTGATTTTATACAGATCTCTTGAGTTATTATTGATTATTGTTATTATTATTATTATTATTATTATTATTATTATTATTATTATTATTATTACTGTGTTATTGTTATTCGCGTTCATTTTGTTCATGTCAATTGCTTTACGTAAAAAAGTCATAATGAATCAACCCGCATTCATACACGTAGCATCAGCCCTCACCAGACATAGCCACCTTCATATCGCCACCATTATCCTTCCACCCCGGCCACAGTTGCTGGTGTGTGCGTCCAGACGTGACCTGTGAATTATCGTGGTTGAGGAGGAGAGTAACATGGGTCAGGTGGGACTTGGACCACGTGACCTCACCACTAGGTGATTTACAGCGACCATTCATTGTGACCCTGGTACGCAGGCAGGCAAAGACTTCTGGCTCGGTTACCTTTCCAAGGCTGGAAAATACATTCTTTGTACTCTCTCTCTCTCTCTCTCTCTCTCTCTCTCTCTCTCTCTCTCTCTCTCTCTCTCTCTCTCTCACTATGCATGTACGAGAGGGACAATTTTCTGTGTGCCATGTTATATGCCTTATTTAAATCACCTCAATATGTTTTTATTCTCTCCTTTTTCATTGTTTATTTTTGTCCCCTTCCTCAATACGTCTTGATGAATGTAGACAGAAGATGATGCCTTGCGACGGGTACGAGCAGACAAGAGAGCAAACACCCCAGCACACATGACTGGTGCCTGGTACAAACACCCCACCACACATGACTGGTGCCTGGTATACAGAGTGTAGAGATAGGTAGAACCTCTCGCCCAGTGAAGACTGTTAGCCTTTTGTTTCCACGTCTCGTAGTCTGAATGTCTTCGTTGTAAACACCATCTTCATTTGTTTCTTCCTATCGTTACCTTTTCTTGTTTTTGGTCAGGTGAAACTTTCTGTATTGATATTTTCATACAAGTATTTATATTTAGTTTGTCTTGATAGTATTAGCAAGGAAAGTCAAGTCGCATTGTTATTATTATTATCATCATAATGTTTTTATCAGTAGTAGTAGTAGTAGTTAGTAACGTATGGTCGTATTACTGTTTTACCTAAGGGCATCTGTACAGTTTCCAGGAAACTCGAACAAAACCCAGCATTCAGACCCTTGGCATAGTTGTTGCTTCTCGTGGAACAGGTCGTCTTTGTTTTCCTTTCTGAGAAATTTTGCTCGTTGAATCAGGGGAAGAAATTGGCTACTTAGGGAAGGAGAGAGAGAGAGAGAGAGAGAGAGAGAGAGAGAGAGAGAGAGAGAGAGAGAGAGAGAGAGAGAGAGAATATACAATGGCGAAGTAATCAAGAAGTGAACGGAGGTAGATGATAACCCAGGCATTGGTAGAGTGTACGTCTTATCCTAGGTTCGTGACCGTGTGTACGTCTTAACCCCAGGTCCGTGACCGTGTGTACGTCTTAACCCCAGGTCCGTGACCGTGTGTACGTCTTAACCCCAGGTCCGTGACCGCGTGTACGTCCTTGGTAGGGAGTATGTGTGTCCGTGAACAATGTGTCCTCCCTCTGCCGTGTGTCGTGTTCCCCCGTGTGCCTCCTCGCCATAGGCAGGATCCTCTCACAAGGGAAATAATTGCAACGCGACGCTCGACACCCGCCCGCCCAATTAAGGATCGTCTTACCCCTCAAGCGTCTAGTGTGAGGGAACGCTTGACAATTACATCTAGAATATCATTCGCTGTTGTTAGTCAGTCGAGCGCCAAGTTCGGTTTTATTTTTCATACGATAAGTCGACGTCGTGGACGACCACCATCGCTCAAGCGGCGGGTTTCAATAGGAAAGTTGCGAAATTTTCTTTGGCCACTGCAGTCCAGAGTCACATGTTACTCCCCCTTCAGGCGCGGGCTCTGAGGAGCACTTGAGAAGCACTCAAAGAATTTCACTTCCCGGTCCACTGAGACGAACGGGTTAAGATTATCTTTTGCAGTTCATTATTGACTTGTATCCTCTCGCTCAGCCCAGGGAGGCTGCAGGGGAGGAGGAGGAGGAAGAAGGAGGAGGAGGAGGAGGAGGAAGAAGAAGAGGATGAAAGACACGAGGAGGAAGTGAGGGAAGAGGGAAACATGATGATGTGATTTCGGGGTCGAGTTCATGTTATTTCCATTTCTTTTCTGTTCGTTGTTATCGTATGACTTGCGTTCATAATGAAATTCCCTAAGGCAGCGGAGTGGGGACAGAGGACCTGCACCACACACACACACACACACACACACACACACACACACACACACACAACATATATGATGCACGTGTCTGTGTAACCTCTTCATCACGAGAGTGGCCCTTAAGGATCAGGTCAAAGTGCAGGCCATCATATCCAAGGGTCGTACCGCCATGTTAAGGGTCGTGCTACCCTATTTAAGGGTAGCATCTTCATGCTCAGGTGTCGCACGAGCCCTTCATAAGGGCAGTGCCGCTATACTGAATGGTCGTACCTGCTTGCTTAAGGGTCGAACTACCGTGCTTAAGGGGTCGTATGAGGCTCCAGGGGTTGTCCTGCCACGTCCGGTGTGATTAACACTACCGCCCATTTGAGAATTGTGACGTTTAATGGTGAAATCTATCCATTATTTCGCTGGCCAGAATTGAAATCCTTCGTAAAGATTGTCGACTGGTACTGATTTTATTAATACATATAATACTTACACATCTAGTTTGCGTACAGACACGTCATTCAGTCTCACTGATTGATAATACATCACTCTGCCCGAGATTTCCATATTTACCAATCTCCATTATACTTTGTATTGCTTGTATGTAGATTTAGTTTGTTAAGGTCTCTGTTTAAAATCGGCTTTCGTCTCGTAAAGAGACGACAGGTCGTGCTCACTACTAGCCCATGAGGGAAGCAGCGCCACCTCTGACCAACAGGAGAGATGGTCCTCAGTATCCACTCACAGGCGTAGCATTGTGCATGGGCCAGGGGTGAGGTGGTGACCAGTCCTCACCCATGGATGTAGCACTAAATCCCTTCCTATGACTGTTACTCTTCACCCGAGTCAGAGTCGCGCTCAGTACTTGCCCACTGAGATACCACTGTTCCTGAGATAAGGTTGTAGTCAGTGCTCATCAGTGGAGATAACTTTGCCCTTGAGCCAGGGTCGTGCTCAACACCCATCCACGTAGATAATAGGTCCCCCTGATGCCTCGGGCACTACGGGTATCCCTCCCAGCCCACCGGAGGAAGTAGACGTCATTTACTCCTGGCTCAGAAGGCCAGAGAACTCGTCAGGAAGGAAAGTGACCTTTCTCCCTCCGCCAACATGGGCGAGGCAGTATTCTTTTCCTCCCTCCTCACCTCCCATGGTGATAGCACTCTACTCCTGGGTCGCAGGCTTCCTCCTTCCCTCCTCCCTCCCTCCCTCCACGGTAGGGGAAGATGTGTGAGGCGCGGGTGTGAGCCAGCGCTGACGGACCCTCCCAAGGATGGAGTAGAGTGTTGAGCGGAAATTAAAGTTTTCTTGATCGCACCGTCGGAGGTCGCCAGACCTTTGTTTTTGCTCGCGCCCATGTACGAAGGAGACCAAAGTCTGGCTGAAGAGCCTCCTCTCCTCCGGTATCTAACTGTAGAGTTTTTTTTTTCTTATGGATTTTCTGTTATGGGTATACGTGAGGTGGTCCCCTGAGGCAGGTACTCTCGTTTACCTCCTGGCTGCTCCTCTGCCTCCACACTGATATTCATCTAATGGAAATCAATGTCTCTAACACTTGATTCCATTATTTTTCTTTTCACTCCGTCATCGGGTAATCAGCATTAAAAAATGAGACTAATTCCAACGCGGGAAATATGAAGACGTCCATCACAAAAACATACTGGAACCATTTTTAATTCCCTCCTCCACTGACCAACCTACTACGCGATGTAAACAAGGAATTGTAGTACAAAAATAGCTGCAAACAAGATTGTAAACGGGAGAGAGTGTGCGTGGCCAGACAGCAGCTGTAAATAATGCGACAACAGCCTGGACCAGAAAAGCTTTCACTTTGGTCAACTTCGAGACGACTTGAGGAAATTGCGACCCCGACACCTCCTCCACGCCCGCTGCCTGACCTTAGCTTCGGCTTCGCCGAGCAACAGGAAGCAAAATCTTTCATCACAAATGCAGCAGAAAGAATTCAAAATACAGTTGTCACAAACGCTTGCAAGACGTTTGGTGTCATGTCGATGCATTTATCGTAGCTGATGTTACACCATCAACGTCTGCAAGTGGACACCACAGTAGCCAGGATGCAGGAACGGAGACGGTGTACTCGATGGCATGATAAAGAACTCGTTGTATTCTTGGCCGCTTCTCTCACCGGTGTAGAAAATTTTCATATCCGTTCCTGGCCGAAACAAATTCCAAACTTTACATATTCAACATTACCAGCGCTGCCTGCCCAGCCGGGGTATTGAATTACATGTATTCTCTACATATTCCTGGCCGTGAGGAGTGGCTGCACCCATGCAAGACTTGACCACACCGCCTGTGTTTGACGAACATGATTTTCAGACTCGTTTATTCTTCTCGTTTTCAACCCTCGTTACCAGAGGGTTGTCGCTGGGAAGATATCGAGGGTTCTTGAGCGCCACATGTGGGGATCAGCGAACACAGGACCACCACACGACCTACGGAGGTGCTGCCAGGACACGGTCAGGAAGAGACACGCCCTCACTCTTCTCCCGCGTCCTCAATCTCTGCCACGCCTCCACATCTCTGCCACGCCTCCACTTCTCTGCCACGTCCCCATTACTCTGCCTGGCCACCAGTCCTTGCCACGCCTCCTCTCACACCTTCGTCAGGTCTACTCCTCACCTTCAGAAGCTCCCACCCGGCTTACCTCCCTCCCATCCTCCTACACCTCACCATCATCAGTGACTATTCTCATCCGCGTCTCCTCCTCTGCCGTCTTACCATCAGTATCATGTATCTCGTCTCTCCTCCTCTCATTCGTCATCTTCAAATCCACACTAACCTCCACCCGTTTGTCCTCCCATACCCTCTTCTAACATGACCTCTACCTGATCCTCCGTGTCGTACCATCAACCTACGACAACAAGGACGACCCTTTGTGTCGTACCATCAATATACGACAACAAGGACGACCCTCTGTGTCGTACCATCGACAAACGACAACTAGGACGACCCTCAGTGTCGTTCCACAAGCAAACTTTTCTATATCTTTTGTCTCCTTTGTTTTCATCCTCGTTTTCTATTGTCCACTCTCACCTCCCGCCCTACGCCCTTCTCATGTTCTCCCTCTCCACCTCCCCATCACCCTGCCCTTCACCTTCCCTCCCCCTTCCTCCCCTTTTAACTCTTCAACCTCTCCACCTTCTCACAAGCTGCGTCCTGTGATCCCCCTCCTATCCTCTCCAGACTCCAAGCTCTCATTCTCAACCCAGCTCTTACCATCCACCTCTGCCTCCTCTCCCTCCTCTAAAACCTCCCAAACCCTCAAAAGATATTCCTGTACACTGCTGTCATTCTGAGAACCTCTCATTTAAAATTTTCTGATGGCTGGAGCGACGCAGAATTGCTTCGCTGTGTTTTATACCTTCCGCCCCACTGATCCACAAAGGTTGTTTATGTCGCACAGCCAGCGCTTCAGGGAAGACGGCAGGTGTTGGAGATGCAGGGAGATGGTGGAGATACAGGAGGAGATGGTGGAGATACAGGGGGAGCTGGTGGGGTTACAGGGGAAGATGGTGGGGATACAGGGAGACGTGATGGTGGAGATACGAGGTGATATGACGGGGGAGACAGCGAGACATGATGAAGTAGAGGTAATGGTGGTAGGGAGAGATGATGATAGGGAGACAGGGAGAGATACTCATGAGGAAAGATGATGGTGGGAAATAGGGAGAGATGTTGGGGATGCAGGAAGATATGATGAAGATAGAGGGAAATTTGGTGGAGTACAAGGGAAAAGATGGAGAAAAGGGAAGTAGTGATGGCGGTACTGGAGGGTGGGAGCTGAGGGAGGAAGAGGGAGAGATGATGTAGATAATGGTTAGTGGTGGAGATGCAGGCAGGGTAGGGGAGGACGAGGGATGGAAATACGGAGGTGACAGACAAGAGTGACAGAGACACAAGAATATGATGAAGGTTTAGGAATACGTAATGACTTGTAGTGTTGATGGGAGAGGTGGGGGAACGCTGAGACGTGAGAGGACAGTGTTGAGGGAGGACTAATGATGGTTCACAGAGAACTGATGCAGGAAAAAGATGGTGGAACTAATGGAAGACGCGAGAGATACAAGATCACGGCCATTATGCAAGAAACCAGAAGATACAAAGGGAGGTGATAGAGTTATAATACAAGAGGAATGACGAAGGAGGCACTGATAGTGAAGATGGTGATGAATAGAGAATGTGAGCTATGGTGATGGAGACTCGAGGAAATTACTTCGTGCCCAGGATGCTTGAGGTAAATAGTTGCAGGCAAGACTGGGAGATGTAAAGATGGTGGAGAAGCAGTGTTGAGGGATACAATCTCCACGTCTCAGCTCCACCTTCGCGCCTCCACACACACACACAGGAGAAAATAAAACATATCATTCCATATCCGGCAATGTTACGGCTCTGTGGGGAACTTGGGGGACCAAAGATCGTCGAAGAATTTGCATGAAACGACGCCGAAGTTTGGAATTCATAGACTGGTATCAGCGTCTCGTCCTTTTATCTCAAGTTGAGGCTAAATGTGTACGTTCGGTCACCCGTAAAGCATACCGTCCTCACCCCAGATACTCAGCCTTGTGTCATAGGGGCGTAGGGATTGATTCTCCTCGAGGTGATAAGGCGAATGAAGAGTGAAATTCCCATGACTGTATAGTGATTACGATATGCTCAAGGTCATGAACGAACTGTGCCTTGGGAAGGAAAAGTTCGACCTGGTAATAAGTTGATATAAATGGCTCTCTTGGTACACTTCTCATAACCGGTGTAAAATCCGTCTCTTTCTGGCTCCGCTGTGTATGTCATCAGCGTCCTAAAAATAATGATTTTTCTGCCGTATCGTTCAGAGATAGACGGGAGTTTTGTGGCACTACAGGAGGCAGGCGGTGCCCCAATTAATACATCAAAAACTCCGTCGGCAACTGACGAAAATAATGCCTGGAAAATATTCAGTGGTTGTCATCAAAACAATTTCCACTCCCATGACTTTCCTTTGACGCTTTCTTCCTCTGGGGAAAAAAAAGCGACGGCCACTTTTAAAAACTTTCTTCGTTAGTTAAGACTGTTGTGAGGGCAATACTGAGGAATCTCTCTCTCTCTCTCTCTCTCTCTCTCTCTCTCTCTCTCTCTCTCTCTCTCTCTCTCTCTCTCTCTCTCTCCCCCCTTCTCAAGACCGTACTATTACCGTCAGTTTCTCTGTAAATGAATTAAATGTTGAGCAAAGGAAATGTGATAAACATGTTCCTTTTCTTCAGTGATCCCCGAAGTCGGTTCTGAATTCACTTTCAGTTTTTGAGAAGGTACAAACAATGAGCATGATTAAAAAGCAGTTATTGAAAACAAGGGTTGCAGAGAGTATTATCAAATACTACATACAGAAAATAGGGCAAACACAGAGTATTATAATATAGGAACTCGGGAAAATAAGGATTAATAACGCATTATCGATTGGCGAAAACTTGCATTTTTCTCGCAAAGTTTAGCAAGTGCTCTTGGCAAACACCTGGAGTCCGTCTCTCCCACAAGATGTATTGGGTTGTGGTGGTGACAGTGGGTTTGATAAGAGCTTATGACAAGAAGCTGGGCGGCTGGGAGGGCGCTCAGCAGGTGATGCTGTGCTGTGAACGCGATGTTGTAGGGTGGGTGCGGCCACAGCCGGATACTGGGTTCAGGAGGTTCAGCTGTTGTTATTGTTGTTGTTGTTGTTGTTGACAAGATGTTTGGGGAGGAATGTTTAGGAAATGTTTCCGAGATGTTTCATAAGTGTTGTCTAATCACGGAATGTTCATAGGGTCATGGTGATCAGATATTTTGGTAATTAGGTTATCTAGAAGACAAAAATGTGTTGCTGAAAAGTTTAAGACAAGGTGTTTAGAAAGTAGTGTTGATAAGACTCTTTTTCCTGGAGTGTTGACAGTCACATCACTCGCAAGTGTTGCTGGCGGAAATTGTGGTCATTTCAGGGGAAATCTTCAGGTGGAAGTTGGGTGGAGGAATGTATGATAATTTTCCTTCGTGTAAGCTACGTCATCAAGGGCCATTTTTAGTATGACGGAGGTTCTGGGGGGGATGACGAGAGAGACTGTTGAAGCTTGTCGAAGGCAGTCGTGTTCCTCTGAAAGCATCACCCGGGAGCTGACCGGCTTAAGGCAAAGCTTCGTGTGAGCCAGGTTGTAACAGTGGCGGATCTTGCAGTAACAACAACGGCAACGTCTCATTGCAGTTATTTCCAGGAGGTTATTATCCTTAACGTTGGATGCAACGTTGTTCATCTTTCTTCTGAGGATGTGATGCAGGATAGCGCCGACGGAGGATGATGTGTTTTCTCGATTTTGCCCTGTCGAGGCGCCTGGGACACACCCTCATCACGGATTCCTGCCGAAGAAGTTGTCTTGGTGGATGTTGTCTAAATCCAACATGGATTCACTAGGGAGGAGATCGAGAGTTTCGGTGCGTGTGAAGACACGTAACTCTATGGATGCGTGATTTACGTCTTCCATCGAGTCTCAGCCAAGGATCGATGTAATTAGTAAATTCACCAGTTTAGAAGAAATATCCCTCGATTTAAAGAAAATGTATAGACGGGAGCAATATACTAGGACGTCTGTTTTTAAGTATACAACGAATGCTTGTGTGATATGGGTCCATCATCTGACATAGACTGATGATACATAGAATATATCACAAGAGGCTCGATACAAATTCCAGAACACCAATTTAGCCATCGGGGATCGTCGTCAAGATGGAACATAGGACATGCTACATATACTAACATTACAGTTAATAATAACTCGGCCACATCTTCATACACGTGATGGAGTTGACACTCTGAAGGCCATAAGTGCATAGTTGTCTCCAACCACAACAGCAGCTGCTGAGGCAAACACGAACGACGAACGTCCAAAGACAAGACGAGAGGGAAGGGTTACTCCTCACTCTCCCTCCCAGTTCTTCTCCCACACACTTATTTCCATTCTCACACACACACACACACACACACACACACACACACACACACACACACACACACACACACACACACACACACCCTCCCTCTTCCACACACTCTCTTCCCCACTTCACCCTTTGAGCCAGGAGACAGAAAGTTGTTCTTTGGTTACTCCAAGTTTCCAAGTCGTTTACTACATACTAAAGTTTACTGAAGACTTGGCTTGCGGATGGACTCTCTCATCTCAGTACGGCTCCGTTGCACAGTGACGCTGCGCCACTGACGCGGGAGATGGGTATAGGGATGATTGGGTGGATGGAGAGATAGATGGATAGATGGGAGATGATTGGGTGGATGGAGAGATAGATGGATAGATGGGAGATGATTGGGTGGATGGAGAGATAGGTGGATAGATGGGAGAATCATACGTAAAATGACTGTCAGGGAAGAAAGCATAGGAGTGAATAGATAAGCAGATGCATGTCTGCATCTAGTTCATTGAGGATTAAGCAAAGGAAAATCGATAAACAGACAGACAGAAATGTGACAGACAGGTGTTTACCAGCAGTTCATAAAAGATTGTTTGAGTATAAACTGAATTCTACCAAAATTCTTCTAATCACTTAATCTGACGGAAATTTTCTTATTTTTGTTATGTACGAGTCGAAAGAAAGCATCTTCTCGGAGTTAGAATATTAAAAAAGGAACGAAAATTGTTAGACTGGTACCTTAAAAAAGAACGAATCCAGCGTATTGTGAGCACAAACATTAAATGTATATATGAGGATAAGTGAGATGAAAAACTTTTTAAAGGACCTTACGATATGAGACGAATGATAGAGGAAGACTAAAGCATGACAGTATACAGGCTGGTGAGTGCAGAGCGAGGTGTGCAAACGAATACAACGAACGAGAGAGATGGATCAGATACACAACATATGAGATGACACGTTCTCATGTGTTCAGCACGGAACGAGATGACGACACTCGGGCGTCAGCATTCGTTCCTCTGACCCTCCAAGTCTCACACTCACTGTAGGATGAGGTCTAGTGCATCGAGAGGCACTTTCTCTCTCTCTCTCTCTCTCTCTCTCTCTCTCTCTCTCTCTCTCTCTGCCCCCACACTGTGTTGAGACCCCCCGCCAGTGGCACCTTACTTCCCTCACGCTTTATTGGAGTTCAGGCCAATCTTGACCCAGGTCACGATAAGCAGGAGTGTAGTAGAACGGTTCCTGAAGCAGACACACACACACACACACACACACACACACACACACACACACACACACACACACACACACACACACACACACATCTTGCTTTAAATGACGCAAATCTAAATCACAGCAAGTGGTAGGATTAACATTGCATTATAACCTTTAAGCTTAAAATCCTTTAAAAGACATAATTTTAAGAGTTTGTCTTCATTCACCTTAAACATACGTTGCAATGAACCCTTAAAACTTTTGTTTTAATAACTTGTATCAAGAACTTGACTTACTTTACCTTAAACTTACATCGCATTTGACTCACAGAAGCCAAACTCCTTGAAAAGAAATTATCTTTGTTGACTTTAAACTCACATTGCAATAAACCAAGATGTTTATCAACAAACATACATCCTTGTCATTAAACCCACGTTACATTAAACCAGTAAAACTTAGAGACGATAAAACGAGCACATCAACGACTTGGCTAAATGCAGTCAAGAAACTTTATTCCCATTCGTCAGTGCTCGCCAGACCTCGATATCGCCCAAATATTCTTCTCTCTGTCTCACCCGCCTGGCCATCCATAACCCAGGGTCTGGGCCTCGTGTGACGCATCCCACTCCCGCAGCCACGTGTACACATACAAAGGGAAGGCTAATACAAGAGGAGGTGTGTGTGTGTGTGTGTGTGTGTGTGTGTGTGTGTGTGTGTGTGTGTGTGTGTGTATTCTTTGTACTAATATGTTTTTAGTTATCAGAATTGGGCAAATACTCGTATTACCCTTCCCTTCATACACACATTTGGTCTAGTCTTGTTTTGAAAATATTCAAATTCCTTGCACACTTTACATTCTCACTTAATGCATTCCAAATATCATTTATTCTGTTTCTTACAGAATTAGTGTACATTCTTTCACGTTTTTCTTTTCTTTTTGTTCCTCCTTGCATCCCCCAGTCCTCTCCATCCCAAGTGTGAAAAGTATTCTTATCCAAATTAACGAGTCTATTCAGAATCTTGCAAGTCATTATAACATTCTTTTTTTTCCTCTTAATTCTTAAGGTTCGTAATTGCTGTCTTTTTAACCTCTCTTCGTTGACCAGACTTACCAATTTAGCCACCATTCTATCGGTACAGTTTTTTTTTGGGCACTCCATCCAACTTGACTATGCTTATTTGAATAATGAATTTCACAAAGGTACACCGTGTCCAAGTTTAGAGGGAAATGTTTTCTTAAACATGTCCTCGTGGGTGAGACAATGTTTTTCTTGTGTTTGTTATTAACGCATAAACTGCTCTGATGTTCCCCTCGATGTATTTGTCAGATGAGGATGTGTTATGCGCACCTCCAAAATTCTTCTGTTTTCTCCCCACTTGACCCGTAATTCCACAGAGGTCGTTCTTGACCCTGACCCTCTCCTCACCCTCAGTTCGTGAAAGTTACTCAGTTTAAACTTCATCACGTACCTCCCCTGCCGAGTTGCTACAGTATCTGTATCCCATCGCGGCGTTACACAATCTTCCGTGTCACTTTCTGCCATTAGTTCAGCGTCATCTGCAAACAGACGTGAGTTTGACCATATAGCCTTTTCGTAGATCATCAACAACACAGGTCCGGAGACTGATCCTTGTGTCACTGCAGCAGTGATTTCTTTACAGCATCCTCACATCGCTGCTCTCACTGTTCTTCCTCACACACAGGTCGTGGTTCATCTCGCCACCTCACCAGTGATATTAGCCTGTTTCCTCATTTTCGCAAATCGTCTGTTCTGTGAGATCGTATAAAAAGCATTTTATGGAATTCGTATAATCACATTTCCAGAAATCCTTCGCTTCTTTTCATCACTTTGCTGACTCTTGCATGGAAATCTATCAGGTTTATATCGTGTGATCTTCTGAATTGTTGATCTTGATATACACATCATTCAAGATCGATGTGTTCTGAAATATTCCTCTCATTAATTGTCGTCTTTGTTATATTATACACTCTTCCTGCCACCTAACTTTCCAACTGGATATAAACGCACTGGGTTTTATCTCTTAATCTTCCTCTTATCCTTGTTGAATTGTAAATGAGAATGGTTCATTTTTTCCGGGAAAAATTGCAAAAAGAAAAAAGAAAGAAATGCCATTATCAGAAATTAATATGCTATGAAGTTCAATAGTTTTATATTCATCTCGTCTTTCATATCATATTCTTTTATCAAAATTCTCTTCTTCAAGAAATTTCATCCCCGTGTAACTTTCTCTTTTGTTCCAGAACTTTTATCTAAATTGGCTCTTTTGTTAACACGGGGCATGTGTTTGGCCTTACCGCTTTTGTTGAATTTTAAGTCTTACGTAAAAATATGATTCAGCTCAGCCACCGCTAAAGCTTATCCTCTGTACAATTTGGAGACTATTTACCAACTTTTTTAGTGAAGCTATGCGTCAACTTATCTCTTCTTGCACTGTACAAATCCTCCTAGTTGTTCAAACTAGCTGGTTAGAATCGCTGCCTGGGTTAAAATGATGTCCTCGTTGAAACTTTGCCAGTGTTAAAGATAAGCTTGTGCCTGTGTGGAAGCTATGATAATGACTCTTTCCCCGGGAATGTTAAAAGTTCAGCAACTCGATCGGGGTGGGGTAGCCTTCAGCCGGAGCTTAGTCTGGAAATGACCTGGATCGTATAAGCTTGAATGAACATAAGTTTCCCTTCAGTAAGACAAGAAAAATATGCATGACGAGAAATGATGACCATACCTGGATAACCAGAGAGAGAGAGAGAGAGAGAGAGAGAGAGAGAGAGAGAGAGAGAGTATGTTTGTGCATAAGGATTGCTAGTGAGTGAAGTGAATGTGAGGTTTTTCTTTAGTGAAAATGTGAGTTTGTGAACGCATATGAATGTGAGTGTTTGAGTTTGAGCGTGAGTCGCTGGGGGAGAGGGAAGAGTGAGGCGAGCGTCTCAAAATCTCTCACAAATTTGGAAAATCGGAAATTATAAAGTGTATCAAGATCTGTTGATGATGACAAGGGCCAATTACTCCTCAGCCAATGGACACCAATTTCCTCGTTCAATAGACGCGACCCATTTCCGCAATTAACCTCATGTCATCAGCCTCTACCAGCGTTATGGCCAGCCACGGTCTCTATGTTCCTAAAAGCCATCAGATTATGTAACTAGCTCTTTTATTAACCTATTTTATGTAATCAGTTTAACCTATTTTTCTGCTCAGTCTTGCAAATAATTTTTGTATCTTATTTTTATACCAGTGTTTATCATTTGTAAATTAACTACATGTTCCGGATTCTGATTTAATTATCTGTCTCTTTCCCAATTACTTTGACTGGCATTTGATTGTATCATTATCTCATGACTGATCGTGTGGTATCTAATTCAGTAGTTACTGGTCAACAGCTGACTAACATTTGATTGGCCATTTGCCCTGTAACCGACAAATTACCTCTTGATTAACTGATTGTCATCCAAATGGTTAATTGCCAGTCGTATGATTGGCAGCTCTTTGATTATGTGATTGCAATGATTGATTGATCAGCCTTTGATCAGATGATACCCAATTAGCTACTTAATTATTTGGTGATTGGTCGATTATGTATCATTAACCTGATTAAAGTTGATCTTGATTTACACCGCCTGATTAACTGATAAATGATTAACTGACTGATTATCTTGTTTTGACTGATTACTGTTGATGTATGAGTCGTCTATCACGTGAGCAGTTACCACAGTTTGACGGCTAATTGAGTGATTGCAGTCCCGCTAATTACTACTTAATCGAGTGATTACCACTTGAACGTGTTTGTTAATTACTTTTCTGTATGACATTTAACTGAACAGTTGTATACCTACAATTTTGCTGCTTATCAAGTTGGTTCAGTAATTGCCACACGATCTGCTGTGAGCAATCGATTTCCTGCTTGTCGCTTGTTTGAGTGCTACTTAAGGGCTGAATATACCTTAAGATAATGTTCCATGATGAGCTACGATGAATTCTAGTTGAGAGGAAACTATGTTTAGTAATCGCTCTCTGGATATATATATATATATATATATATATATATATATATATATATATATATATATATATATATATATATATATATATATTATGAACGTGTCTGTGTGTGAATGTGTGGCTTCCAGGTAATGTAGACACAACAAAACACATAATAATGTGTATTTTCTTTATACCATCCACATTCCTCCATTGTTACCAGATGCGTCCGTCACCAGTAATACAGACTCTATATCTGTAAGGAAATGTGGATTTACAAAAGGCATGCTGTCTGTGAGACGTCCTCCAGAATGTTATGAAATGTGATTTTTCCTCAGGCGTGCGCCGGACCGTGCTCCCGGCCAGACCTGTTGCCTTTATATTAGAATCTGAAGACTGGACGAAGGTCCGGGGAAGAGAGGAAGTTGAACAGCTTTCGTGTTTTATATGACCATCAGGCAACCCAGGAGACAGGTAAAGAGTTCTTCTCTTTGTATTCTTTATGATCAGCATCACATGTTCTTTGTTTGTTAGGTTGTTTGCCTGCTTTCCATATGGAAGAGGGGGACAATATACTTCCCACTTATCTCCTCCATGTTCAGAAGGCATACAGGAGGCGTGGCAGTGCGAGACGACAAATCTTCCCCTTCTCTATTATCACTTTCCTAAACGTAGGGACGAAAGACAAGGGATAGAGAGAATTTTTCCTCCATGGCACATTTATATGTTCTTGACGCTTCTTGTCTCAAGATGGCAAAGATTATGGGATTGTCAATAATCCCAGGTTATAACAAGGAACTTGGACCTTCTTGCGATATAGGTCGACCACCTCATCCATGTATATACTCGTCCGCTGGAGAATGTCTCCATGAATCTGTGATTAATGTAAATAGAGAAGAAGCAACATGTCTTTGCATGTCTGATGTGGATGTTACCGCTCGGCCCCCACATACAAGGCACCTCATACATAATATTCAGTACCTGTTATGTTCTGTGTCGACGTATATGTCAAATATTCTTGTAATTTTGAGGTTGGGTGGATCTGACGGTGAATTATGATGGAAATGTTACAACTTGCTGAGAAAGACCCAGTTTTTTCTTTTTTTTGTGTACGTGTTTTGGGTTGATCCACTTATGATTTATTTGGTGGAATCAAAGGAGGTATTGTGTAGAAATGGAGAGCTGATCAAGTGAATAACCTTGTATAAGAATTTGTTGACCAGAAATCTTCTGTGACTCGTCATTTAAGTGACTGGGATTCCTTCTTTAACTTCCAGAGCATGACTGAACGATCCAGGCCCAGCATTACGGTCCTTGTGCTTTAGCTACACCTTAAGGGTTAGGTCTTCGTCCAAGACACGATAGCCAAGGGTCGTACCGTCTTACTCAAGGGTCATACCGTCTTTCTCAAGGGTAGTAACGTCTTTCTTAAGGGCCGTACCGTCTTTCTCAAGGGTCGTACTGTCTTACTCAAGGGTCATACCGTCTTTCTCAAGGTTAGTAACGTCTTTCTCAAGGGTCGTACCGTCTTTCTCAAGGGTCGTACCGTCTTTCTCAAGGGTCGTACCATGTTCTAGAGGATGATATTGAACATTATCTCTGGCTACTGTAATCATCACTCACCTATATCATCGCTTTCACATACACTTCTTTACGTCCCTATTTTTACCCATTTTTTTTCAAACTCGAGAATGCTTCCAGCCCTCCAAGTCACTTCTGCTGCATCCTCCTCTCTCCGTCCCTCAACACTTACCTTCACCTCAGACTATCTTCATCAACCTGTCTCCCCTCCAGGATCCACACGTCCTCTCCCCATCTCATTCCTCCTCTCCGATGTCCACCCCTGACTACCGTTCCAGCCTCGTTACCTCCCCTCCCAGGCCGCCCCACCTCACAACCGTTCCAACCCTCTCCCTCTGACTCTTTCTCTCCCAGACCCTCACACACTCTCCCTCCCTCTCTCCGCCATGGCCTCCAGCCCAATATTTGAACATCATTTACTCGTGTGTGTGTAACTTGGGTCGCCTCGCCGGCGTCTTCATTGTGACTATTCAAGAGGACTTCGTTAACTACCGCGAGCCACGTTCAAAGCCGCCATCGAGGGGGCCTTCCCAGCACTCCTCGACGATCTCTCCGGCCGCAGGGGACGCCCTCCCTCCACGGTTTAGGAGGGTGGGGGATGGGGATGAGGGCTGGATCCCATACGGCTAGACTCCGATCGTAATGCTATTGGCGTATAGGACTGGCGAGGGTAGATGGCTGTCTTCATCGCCCATCTGGCTGGTTAAGAGTACACCCCTCGGGGTAGTTCACGGAGGCCTTAACGAGGACACACACACACACACACACACACACACACACACACACACACACACACACACACGCACACACACACACAGAAAACAAGGCACCCGTGGCAAACACATTCCATGTTTATCTGTAATCGTTGGGGTGTATCTTGCACCATTTTTAACGTTTGTGGGAGAGAATATAGATCGATCCCATCGTGTGTCAATATTCATTGTCTTTCCCCTTCCGGCTGGGCTGACCATATGTGTGTGTGTGTGTGTGTGTGTGTGTGTTGGGTGTTGGGTGGAGAGGACATAAGTGTATCCTCATATACATTCTTTATTTACCCTCTCACATAACACCTCACCACCACACCCGACACAGCGCTCCCCAACATCCTCGATCCTTTACCATTTCTGTTGACTCTACCACACAACCGCCACCTCACACCTCCACTACGACACTTACCACCGCCTCCCTCAGCTACATCCCACTCATCAACATGTCCATAAACCACATCTTACTCACTACCGCCTTCCCTGCTCCTCACATTCCACTCACCATAACCTTTTCTCCAGCCACGGCCCAGCACACACCATCCGGTGTCCTCTTCTCTATCATGCGTCTCATGGTGGTGGTGAGTAGCATTACGGAGCAGATCAAGACGTGAAGATATACCTGTCGCAGACGTGAGTCATCGGCGTCTTGCACCCTGACGTCCTGGCCAACATGTGACCAGATCATGAGATAATTCCAGTTCATGATGAGGTGTATCACGATGGTTATCCCTCGTGTGAAGGCCGTGTGCTAATGTGCACGTTGGGGATTTTACCCTTTGTTGGCATAATAACGTTAGCATTAGGTTCCTCTTATATAAAGGTGAACGTACCTTCACCCCAGTAGGTCAGGTACCCGACCTCTCCTTCCACAGAGCCACCAAACAGGAACACGTGTCTCACAAGGATGATGATGACCTAATGTAAACAAGTCTAGGATTAACTGTGCACAGTCTCCTGTTATCATTCGTCCATCTTCGCCAATTTCTTTTTGTCTCGGACGGTGTTTCATCCTGTTGGGAATATGTAAATTATAATTCATAGGTTAATATTTACTTTTGTTCAACATTTACTTTGTGTTAACCTCTCGCTTTGTACTACTTTTACTTATAAGTACCAGGCAGGTCAGACTGACCCCCGGGTTAAACCATTTACTTGTAGTTAAATGTAAGTAAATACATATTTCCTCCCTCGCATCTGTTCGCAGTTTCCCCTGTGAGCGAGACAGCGCCAGGAGTAGACGACTGAGTAATATGATGATACAGGAGAGGACTTGCACCCCACCCCCATTCGCTCTCACTCCTCTGGGTCACCCTGTACTGCAGCAGGGGATACATGTAAGTACCACCATAAAGCAATGTATGTATTTCTCCATTCGTCTGCCTGAACCTGACTCACAGATTCTGTGTAAACTCGTTTTTGACCAAAGTTTGTTGTTTGTTTGTCTCGTGTTTTGAGTCGTGTGTTTTGTAATTTCTTGTTTGTTTGTGTCGTAGTTTAAGGTATATGGTTTTGATTTTCATTTTCGTTTGTCATATGTTGGAGTATGTGTTTATGTGTTCGACTTCGTTCATTTTATGTTTGAAAATGTTCATTTCTGACTGCCAGCTTCATCTTGGGTTTTGAAGTATCGGGTGTGGGAGTTGCGTCTCTGTTTTTCTTTTATCTTTGCGGAACTTTAAGCACTTGAGGTCGTGATGCATCTCCCAGGAGGACAAAGATTCCCAGCAGTCTCAAGATTTGTGCCAGGCGTGAGGCCAAGATGAGAGTGTGGTAGTGTGTGTGTGTGTGTGTGTGTGTGATGGTCTCTGTGACGTGCTGTGAGCGAGGGAAACAACAGGAAAGAAAGAGACAGTACAAGTGGAACTCTGAGGAAAAGCAACGTGTAAGATATGAACTATTTTGAAAAGTACCGAAGTATTGTGGTAAAAGCGATTGGAGCTTTTATCACACACACACACACACACACACACACACACACACACACACACACACACACACACACACACACTCGAGTAGAGAACACGTATGCCTAAAAGAATGACCTGTAAAAGATACAGAGTACAGGCTAAAGTGAATGAGAAATTTACATATTGGATTAAACATTTTCATGGAAAACTGATGTGGGACGTGTCCATTTACGTGATAGCGGGTCGTAGTTCAGATACAAGAGGTCTTACATGGCTGCCTCCGATCACAACTTTACATTTTGATCCTTCTGTAAAGTAGAGCCAACAGGGAAGACGGATATAGCAAGAGAGTTAGACGCTGCTGAGAACTGCTGGTGTTGATTGCATCGTAGCCTTGAAGCTGTAGGAGTGTTTATCACTCGACCAAACGCTGATCTAACTTCTTCATCACTACGGTACGACCATTGAATACGAAGCTACAACTTTTGGGCATCATGACGTAACTGTTTTTTATCTCATCTTTCAGGTCCAGGTCATAGACTAGGTCATTATAGCCAGAGGTCATACCTTCGTGTTCATGGATCGTAAAAGGGTTTAAATCCCCATTTCTAAGAAGCGTTGACTACTGTCTATAAAGACTCAGAATCCCTCCAGTGTTTACAACGCCATAAACGCTGTCGTTGCATTCAACTTTCAGTGGCTTGTTTCCGACAGCGTGGCAGGTCGTGGTAGGATCTTCCAGTCTTCCAGCATACACTCCAGCTCAAGAGGCGACCATGAATCCAGCATCATTAGGTGCTGGACACGCAACTGTCTCTCAGAGAAAAGTTTGCTTATCTTTTGTTAGTGATCCTTAGTACTGTCCCTTCACCTTCAGCGTGATTCTCCTCCTGTAATGATGGCTTTTCTAGTGACAATCTCTGTCTCGTTCACTTAGGTCGTGGCCGCGCAAGGAACAGGCCTGAAACGCCGGGTCTGGCAGGAGCTGGCCTTCCTCGATCGCGCGCGCGCACGCACACACACACACACACACACACACACACACACACACACACACACACACACACACACACACACTTCAGTAACACTGTCTATCGAGCAGGCGTTGCCCTACATCCCGGAAACAAACCCAAGCGGATGGTCCCAAGTCGAAAAAAAAAAATCGCCGCGGAAATTGGCAAAACAACAAATGTACCTGGAAAAAACTGGGTGTGTATCTCCCCCTTCAGATGGAGGAGGAGGCAGAGAGGGGTGTGCAGGCTGCCTCCTGTATAAAGTCTCCACATTTGCACTTTATATCGTTTCCTGCCCATTACAGACACGACCCAACTTTTCCAGGCAGGTGGTGCTGGGATGCAGGAGAATAGCTTCATGAAGTTAGAAATGTGTTGGTTTGTTTACCTGTGACGCGTGCCGGGTACCCTGGCCTCCAGAAGACGGTGTAGGGACACACACACACACACACACACACACACACGTAGGGGACCCAAACTTTTGATCCTATCAGTACGACCTTTATGCACATTGGTTCGAAACCTGGCGTACGACGGTGCAACAATTGAACACGACCGTGCGACCCTTAAATACGACGGTGCGACCCTTGGGGTATGGGTGATCAAGGATGGTTCCGTCAGGGTTTAAGAGTCTACTTAAGTTCGGAATTAGCGGTTTAGTGTGGTGGAAGAGGCACAGCTTAGCGGGGTCGGGACCGACCAATTGGTCATTTGTGCCGCGAGAGAGACAGATAGATAGATAGATAGAGAGAGAGAGAGAGAGAGAGAGAGAGAGAGAGAGAGAGAGAGAGAGAGAGAGAGAGAGAGAGAGAGAGAGAGGTGACAGAAGACGGAGCGACTGATAACAAAGTTATTTGCTGAAGAAACAGGATTTTCCATGATTTTCATCAAGGGTGACGTTAAGTTGCCAGCTGGGAGACACTCGTGTCGGCTCTACCTGTATATTAATAGTCTGGACATTTATAACTCAGTCCTCAAGTGTGTCTCGTGTGCTCACTGACCCCTTGTGTGGACTTGGAAATATTTCGCTAAATCGGGAACCATTTTCTTATATATATATATATATATATATATATATATATATATATATATATATATATATATATATATATATATCTCAGCTTAGCATCTTTGTTTAAGTAGTTCGTTGGTTGGGTGTTTGGGCTTCAGGCTTGTCAGGTGCCATAGGTCAGTAAAGGCGTCAACATCATGTTATGACCACCACATGAATGATCTTCAACACCTGCCTCAGGTGCCATAGGTCGCCTCAAGGTCACATTGCTCTCACTGTGTATATAACCTGTGTTTATGAGGTCCCAGCTTGCGCCTGGTACAGCAGGTAACTGTACTGATGCTGTACTTTGGTCTCACTGATGTTCTATAAACGTTCATTAATTCAGCAGGAAGGTCTGCCTCTGTGAAGGAGAAAGATTAGTTTGGGTTCATTATGGGTTTGTTTTACTTGGCTTGGTTCATTACTCCGTAGCATTAATCTTGTTGCTCTTGTCTACTCTTGCTAATGTATTGTATGAGTTACTCTCTTGACTCTGGTTGTTTCTTCATGTGATACGACTAGATATAGCCAGGATTCATCATGAAATATGTTGATTATGTCGTCAGGAATTATCTTGGAACATGTATGTGGTCAGGAATCGTTTGTACAGACATGATACTGGAAACCAACCGTGTAAGACGTTTCTGTAGGCGGGATCGAGCATGCAGACATCTTACCCTTATTAAGGCTGGACGATTATTCTTATCTATCCGTCTTGTCTATCTATCATCGCAGTCTCATGGCCTCACAAGAGCTGGGGAGGTTAGCTAGATAACAATTACATTTTAGGTGTAGTTCAGGGTCCTAACTGCTCACAATTTTACAAACTATTCAGACTAGTAAAGGCATCGCTGGAGATGGGGAGATGGGAGGGGACGGGGTGACAGCAAGGGTGGGGAGTGAGAAGTAGAAATGAAAGCATATTGCAGGAATTAAGGGGGATGGCCTGGGGGTGGGGATTCATTCCTGAAGGAGGTTTTTCAGGAATACGTCCGGTCTGAAGTGTACCATTCCTGTGAAAGGGGGAAGAGTTGAGGGAAGACTGAGAGTTAGTGTTGTGAGGATGTGGGGAGGAGGCGAGGCAGCAATCAAGATGGGGTCCAGGAGAGGGTGGGAAGAGACGAGGAAGGGACCAGGACGCCTGGTCAAGTGGTAGTCTCATAGGAGGACTTGTTGGTAATCCCTTGTGCACGACGGTACACCACCTTGAGCACGACGGTACACCACCTTGAGCACGACGGTACGTACCACCGTGAGCACGACGGTACGTACCCTTGGGTATGGTGTCCTGACCTTTGACCTGACCCTTCGTGCTCATAGGTCGTACCGTCGTGGTACAGGGGTCACAATAATCATACTTGTGGCGGTGTTCGGGCAAAGTGATGATGTCAGTGTTACGTACTTACCTGACCAGGACGTACATACGATCACTCGACTGGTTTCACTCTTCTCACCATCTCACTCTGTCATGATGATATTAGCGATGTCAAGTTTACTCAGATACATTGATGTAATTACTCTTCTGTCTGTTTTATGAGCCCCCCCCCCCCCCTCTCTCTCTCTCTCTCTCTCTCTCTCTCTCTCTCTCTCTCTCTCTCTCTCTCTCTCTCTCTCTCTCTCTCTCCCCGTTTTCCTCTTAAATTCACAGTTCATCTCGGGGATTTCCTGTTATCTCCACTCCATTCGCGTCCTCACGCACTTCAGTAATCCTCAACTACATCGTTCCACTCAACACCCAATACTTTTATCTTTCTTTTACCATCTTTGTAAGTCTCACTTAATCCCTCCCCTCGCTTTTAACTTCCATATTCCTGGATGGGTTCGTTATTCTGTGACAATTTCCTTCTGTCACTTCGTTCGTCTGTCGTTTCATTTCTTGGTTATGACATTACGTTTTTCATGTGGATTTAGACTTGCAAAGTTGGTTTCCCTTACGTATATCTTCTTTGTATGTGATTCTTTTTTTTCCTATTACACTTTCCTGTGTCATTTCTTTATACCTTCGGCTATTTTCAGTCGACATTATTTCTCTATTCTTCATTGCTCATCTTGTTATTTTGTGATACAATTGTGTTTCTCTCACAAGACTTCTCTCTATGTTGACAACCCAGTCACTCGCCTCCTGCTGTGCCACACCTTCTTATTTCCTTCTCTTGCTCACCATACTACCCTTATCTTTCTCTTGCCCACCAAATTTCGCTCCTCTTACTGTTGTACTCCATATTATTTCCTCCCTTTCCTCACACACACACACACACACACACACACACACACACACCATAGAAGAAATACAGTGATATATTCTTCAAAAACGCCTTGAAATAGACAGACGCCATACACGAGAGCCCGGGAAAGCAGAAACACCACACATAGATCAGGTCCAGAAAACGTTGATAATTCGACTGGCCAGTTGGCAGGATCAGTTAACAGACGATCTTAAGATGGGAGACTGCAGAGTGTGTTCAGCGGCAGCGTTACTGTACGTACGCAGTGTATGTGTGTGTGTGTGTGTGTGTGTGTGTGTGTGTGGTGAGCGCTACTGCACGCACGCCTGCCCTGATTGGTGGGAGAATGTAGCCCTACGTATTCGTCGATGGGTAGGTGTACTCTCTCTCTCTCTCTCTCTCTCTCTCTCTCTCTCTCTCTCTCTCTCTCTCTCTCTCTCTCTCTCTCTCTCTCTCTCTTCCCCTATTCATTGGGGATGTGGTAAGAGGAATGCTCGATATTCCAGCCTCAAGAATACGAAACGAATGGTTTTCGATATCCAACATTGCAACATTTCTCTCCCCAATTTAATATTTTCCCCCCAAAAAAGAAGGGATGCAGGAATTCTTGCCCTTCAGTAAACAACAACGTAGGCTAAAATACGCATCTTTTTTTTATAGATAAAAGTTTTTTTTTTCTCTCTCTCTCTAGACGAAAGTCATCACATACTCTAATCAAGAAACAGTCTTACATGATATCAAATGCAATAGCCATTTATTATTATTATATTATATAATGATAAATGGCTATATATATATATATATATATATATATATATATATATATATATATATATATATATATATATATATATATATATATATATGTATATATATATATATATATATATATATATATATATATATATATATATATGTATATATATATATATATATATATATATATATATATATATATATATATATATATATATATATATATATATAATGCGGGTGAATGTTATCTTAGAATTAAATTGAACACTTGAAGAAGGTGTTAAAGATTGTTAGGTTAGGTTAGGTTAGGTTAGGTTAGGAAGGTGATCATAACTTGACCTTGATGGCCTTAACGACTCCTGCAAGTTGATAGGCCTCAAACCCTAACAACCAGCCAACCATCCAGCTGATGCTCAGTGAGCGAGAGGCCATAGAATTAGTCCGGAATTTATTCACAAGAAATGGAATCATAGAAAATATTTACGAGGTTTGGAAGTTAAATGCCACCGTCTAAAGAATTGTTTTGAATAAGCTGAAATGTTTATGATAAGATGGGATCATGTGAATGTTCCTACAGCGGTTCAGATCATGTGAATATATTTGTTTTGACACAGTAGATGGGAGACTGATAAAGCAGTTGAGCAGTTCGGCAATAGTTTTTCAGTGAGGAGAAGTCATGAAAGAATGTATCGTATCAGATCGTGGGAGAACACAGGTACCGTGTACGGTCGCTGGAATCACGTGAATATATATATATATATATATATATATATATATATATATATATATATATATATATATATATATATATATATATATATATATAACTTCAACATAGTTACTGGAAACATGTGAGAATATATGGGAGCTTAGTTAGGGGGACACGAAATATAATATTTACTTATGGTTACTTCAATCATGTTAGAATGTAAATTAACCTGTTGAGCACAACGATATGTTTGGGTACGAAGTGTCGATACGATCCTTAAGCACAAGGATGCGACTCTTTAGCACGACTTTACGACCATTAAGCATGATGGTATGTGCCTTGGTTATTGATGGTGCGACCTTTGACCCTACACTTTAGGGTCAAGTCAGAGGTTAGGTGGTGATGAGGTCAGGTCAGAATATAGGTCAATACAGGTGCTAGAACTACTGTACATCAGAAATCCTGTCACTGTTTTGCTCGTATCGTGTGAGAATCCCTAGTTACAGGCTACAAAGCACTATGTTTGTTTACATGGTGACTGAGATCCACTGAGGATATCCCCTCAGGTCCTGGCACGACTGAATAATTCCTACAACTCCAGAAAGCCAAGCCAAGAAAGCGAGGCCATCTCAGATCCGACAGGGTCATTAGTTAGGTCATAATTACCTTTCATTTCCCACAGAAAAGTTGATACAAAAAATGCTGTATTCCCTGGGCCGCGGGTCGTCGACGACGGCAAAACACGTAATGAACATGTTATACACCTGACGGCAACAATTTTCTCCCACAACAGAACGATTTTGAAAAGGGGGACCGTGGTCGTGCGTGTCGCAAATGGTCTCTTGTTTGTTCCTGTTTCTCTGTGGCTTCAGGGGATGACGTTGCGACAGATCTTCCATCATACTTAATCCAGGATGATCACGGAACAAGCTCATTGTAATGGGTTTAGGACATCATTAATGGATCTTGGGGGATCTTAGTGGGCGAAGAATGGCTTTAATGAGCTCGAGACGTCTCAGAGTGGATAAAAAATGACCTGTTGGGGTTGAAACTGTTTTCGGTAGGTTCAGGATCTCTGGAATGGGTTTAAGAATGTTTGTTATTCACTTGAAATGGAAGTGGGATGGTTTACTAGATATGCAGATTATTCCAGCAGAGTTAAGGGGTTCCTCTGATGGGTTTAGAATGTTTCCTTTTACTCGGTTGGGTAATCAACCACTTTCATAAGTCTTAAATTTCTCTGTTTGTTCAACCATTTATATTTTAGTCTGAAACACCTTGTGATGTGTTTCGACCCTTTTTTTTTCTAAGTTATTTCAGATATTGTGAATTAATTCAGGTAACAAGACGTAATTCATGAACACAAAACGTTTTTGAATATCTGTAGAGTTTACTTGATATTTTTAATGAATTCTGTTAGATTTTCGAGTCTCTCTATTGATTTCTGACTTCATGATAAACTTAGAAGTTATAAGATTAAATCATCTTTGTGTATGATTGATACAATAGATTCTTGTATGTTCTTGTGAGTGAGCCTGTGTGGTTTAGATGAGATCAGGTGATGTATAGTATGCATGAATTTACTCTATGGTATTTCTTCGCTATGTTTCAATAGTTCGTCTGAGAAAAAGAATGGTGATTGCTGGAAAAGTTAAGATGCAAAAGCATAGAAGAAACAATGTTTTCCTCCTCCGTAGTGGGGCGTAAGCATATTCATCAAGAAATACAGAACCAAATACTCAGATGTTACGTAATCGGCTCCATCATTCACAGCCACCAGTATATACCTCCTACAGACACTGAATCATAATTTGTAATTATCACTACAGCGAGGCAGATGCTCTTAACTTGTTTCTTGTCCTGAGGAATCTTGCTCTTGATGTGAGTGTTTGAACTAGAATTTCGTGTTTTCCCAAGTGATGTGGTGTCTGTTGCGAAGCATGGATATCACACACACACACACACACACACACACACACACACGTACTCGTGGTGGACGAATGGAATAGACTGAAAGAGGAAGTGGTCAATGGAGACATTAAACAGACGTTAACATATATGTATGACAGTAGAGAATGCTCAGAGGATGGGGAGCTGTGAGGGTAGAGCTCCCTCATCATACGCTTCAGATGAGCAGTTGTATCACGACACACCTGAATGTCATCGCCTTTTCTTCCCAGAGGTTCGTGACGTGAACATTAGCTCGTGTATGTCACCCACCCCAGCCAACCATTACCACTACCAACATCACTGCTAACGACTATCACCACACATAAACCATCATTACTCCCGACCTTACCATCGCTGCCACCATCACCTCGAAACCATCACCACCCGCCGTTAAAGCAACACCATCACCACCATCACCAGTATTACCACCACTATTTATCCCCACCAGCACTACCACCACGAGAACCAACACTACCGCTGCTGCTGCCAACAGTGCCACCACAACCATTACCACCACCACATTTCCCGAACACTCATTATTACCACCACTAGTGCCACCGCCACCACTGTTGCCAACAGCACCACCCCCAACATCAGCACCTCCCTCACCGTCGCCTTGCATTTTGATGAAGACGACAACGCAGGAGACGAATAGCGTAAGTTTCCTTGGGAAGGTTGTTGAGAAAAGCTAACAAAAGGCGAGACAATTCCAGTGCTGGGCGTCTATTCCAAGCCCGTCCCGGCCGCCTCGCTGGAACAATAACTTCCTTCTTCTGGAAAACGAAAAGATAACGCGATCCAGAATCCAATCCCCGTGTGTGCAGGGGCGTGGGCAAGTCTGTTCTTGGATCGGTATGTCCTCTGTCTGTCTGGCTGTGTGTTTCCTGTGTCCCCCGTCTCTATTATTCTTGTATTTATGTACATATATATATAAATACATATATGTGTGTATGCATGTGTGTATGTACGTATGCATACATGAGCCATATGTGTTCCCGGACTCCCCCTGTAAGTGGTGACGCTTCGGGCGTGAAGTTAACTGGGACAAGGATGTATCATCGTCATCGGATGAACACGGATACAACGTCTTTGGGGTCTTTCCAGCGCCAAGAGGAACCCACCTCACCCTGCTCCCGCGAGGAGTGCGGCATCGAAACTGCAGGAGCTCCATAAAATGAGTCCTAGGGTTTCGTGATGTATGCTGTGTATCCTTTTCTTCCATTGTCAAGTTAGTTTCTCGTTGCTCAGTGGCAACTGTCTATGTCCGACCTTCTCATGCATCGTCGAAGGTTCCTGTGTGTTGTCGTAGAGATGCACTGGGTCAGGATACACTCATAGCCTGATGCTGATAAGTCGCCAAGTGTCAGAGATACACGATGCTACTGGTTGACATGGTAATTAACAGCTACAGGTGGGTTCACCTCGACAGATATGGACGTCACGGGTGTTGCTTTCCATTTCCATGGAGCACGTCAGGTGTTGGGAGCGCTGGGTGACCCTGTGAGCTGGGAAATTTGGCCCACAGGTGTTGAGCGCCTGTAAAAGCCGTCGCTGACTTGGCCCCATCCTCTTACTCAACCCTACCTCCCTCCCTTCTTCCTTCCTCCCCACCGTCTTTTCGATCCTCACCCGTAGCACTTAGTCCACAAAAGTCCTGTAAAATTAAACTCGTAATTCAGGGGAAGGCGGCATCACAGGGCCAGCAAAAAGAGAGCTGTCAAAACTCAATTTCCTGCCGAACGGAAAGTTTATGGGTTTTTCTACACATTTCACCAGTCGAGGTGGAGCGAACGGCAAGATTTATATCCTGGTGATGTGGTTTCCCCAAGTCTTTAAGGTCTGATTATAGAGCTTTTGATGCCTCGGGATCGACCGATGTTTGCAACAGACATGTAAATCTTAAAGTTATTTCTTCTTATCGGTTCATCGCGCTCTTAATGTGGCTTAAAATCGCTCTGAATTTGCCTTACATTATTCATGCTGAGTACGTTCATGCGATGATGGTCGCTTTTATGTCGTACGTTAGTTTGTGTGTTCCTCTGGGCATGCAGACCACGAGAGAGAGAGAGAGAGAGAGAGAGAGAGAGAGAGAGAGAGAGAGAGAGAGAGAGAGAGAGAGAGAGAGGTTCATATCTTAAAGTATATATACATGGCTACATCTACACTTTCAAACTACACGTAAGAACACACACATGTAAACAAGCATATAAACATGCACATCTAAATATCACACAGGAACACACGCACACGTATACAAACGCGTACCCATACACACACACACACACGCACACACACACACGTATACAAACGCGTACCCATACACACACACACACACACACACACACACACACACACACACGTGCGCACAAATATATCAGCGTTTTCATTCAACCCCAGGACCCCATTTCTATAGGTCCCCTGGCGCTTCGAGGGTGCACTTCATGTAAGAGCGAGTAAATAATGGACTTCTTTGGGGTGTGTATGTGTATACGTAACTCAATATCAAGACATGGTATGTGTGCATGAGACGGGGTAACACGAGCGTAGCTCTCTCCCTTGATAACGCGTAAATGATACTCGTCAGTCACACAGATGAGAGAGGCAGAGGAAACACAAGCAGGAGATGGGAATTATATTCTTGACTCGTGTTAAACTCGGATCACAACACATGTGTCATGAATACAGTCCCCAGCTCCTGCTTGTGTCTCCTCTGCTGTCGTACTCCCACGCAAATTGTAATACGCAATTATCGATTACACGCACGTTTACAATTATTCACACACATGCACCCACGTACACACACAGACACGCCTACAGCAGGGGGACACCCCTCGCTCCTTCCTCTCCAACAAAGAACCGGTCGACGCGCCGCGAAGAAAATACGAGGTGGGTGGAGCGCGCAACATGTAAACAAAGAGTCTTAGACCTCATTAAGCTGATCCCGGCGTCCGTTCCCCGTTCTTCTTAACCTCTTTACCCGGCGCTGCATCGCGAAAACCGGTTCTCCTGGCGGCCAGGACAGGACGGGGTTCACGTCAATGAACTTCTCAATGGATCTCGAGGGCGCGTATAGAGTTCGGGTCGATGCGTGGTAAGGGGCGAGGCCCAGAAACGTCCGACTTGAGAACAATCAAGGGCGCCAGGGGTCTCTCTCTCTCTCTCTCTCTCTCTCTCTCTCTCTCTCTCTCTCTCTCTCTCTCTCTCTCTCTCTCTCTCTCTCTCGCGTTACTTACCATTAGTCAGCGCGGGACCGTTCGGGGTTCGTGCCCGCATGGGTTCGAGTCCTAGACCCAGAAGTCATCCCACAGACCATCTTAGGTGTTCATACTTCCTACGGGACTGGTCGATAAGTGGATACCTGGCTAGTGTGTGTGTGTGTGTGTGTGTGTGTGTGTGTGTGTGTGTGTGTGTGTGTGTGCATACACACAAGAGTAAAGCCATAGTACATGTATAAAAGGTTAAGAAATGGGACATCATGAGTGTAAGACTTTTTCGTGGTAAAACACACACACACACACACACACACACACACACACACACACACACACACACTCACACACACACACACACACACACACACTTCTCTGTCTTTCTGTTTGTCTGTGTGTGAGCATTTAGGCGCCTAACTTTTATGCTACAACTCTCTCTCTCTCTCTCTCTCTCTCTCTCTCTCTCTCTCTCTCTCTCTCTCTCTCTCTCTCTCTCTCTCTCTCTCTCTCTCTCTCTCTCTCTCTCTCTCTCTCACATCTCTCTCTTCCCTTTCCTCCTGTCTTCTCCCTCTCCTCCCGCCCTCTCCCTCTCTCCTCTATCACATGTAATTACTAGTCAATATCCCGGTGCCTGCCATGTTCCTTCCTTTTTCCAGAGTCGAATTCGAATTTAATTCCCAAAATATATGCAGGATCAGCAAGAGGAATATACATATACAGTCAGTGTTGCACTCAGAGAGTGCGGGTGGGAGGGAGAGAAAAAAAAAAGATAGGAAAAAAAAAAGAGGAGGTGCTCCCCTACTGCTGCCGTGGGAGTGAATCAACATTTTATCTGGGTAGGAAGGGTTGGCGTTAGGCTGGGAAGCAGCAAATGGTTCCAGCGAACAAATGGTTTCCAGCGAACACGGTGGCTGGCTATCTACCTACCTAGCTACCTACCTACTACCGACGTAGCTAGCTTGCCTAGCCTAGCTTGGCCAAGCCCAACGGGTGCTGACGAGTTACTCTACCGTTTATCACAGGGGGGCGAACCCCCTGGTACACGAATGCTGGGGTGGGCAGAGAGAGTCTCGTTTTCCCATTTCAAACCCGTTGTATTTTTTATTTACGTCCAATGGCTCGTTTGGACCAGAGAGTTTATAGGATGTATTCCCGTAAGCACGACGGGATGGTACGGCTACAGAGCACGAAGGTATATCCCCAAGGACTGATGTCCTAACTTTTGACCTAATTCTTTAGAGGACAAGTCAACTGCCCGAAGATCGTACCGTCGTGCTCCGTGGTTATATCATGTTCAGACGTCGCACCGTCGTGTTCAGCGGTCGTACCATCATGTTCAAGGGTCGTACCGTCGTGTTCAGCGGTCGTACCATCATGTTCAAGGGTCGTACCGTCGTGCTCCGTGGTTATATCATGTTCAAGGGTCGTACCGTCGTGCTCAGAGGTTTAAAGATAGTCTACGTGAGGATGGGATGTGTGTGGAGATGGGAGAATGTTTCCTCTCATTGTTGAAACGTGGCTAAGATAGATTTCGAAATATTTTCGGAACGTCCTGTGTTTCGTCTTAGTTAAAGTGTTGTCGTGGTGTGTGTGTGTGTGTGTGTGTGTGTGTGTGTGTGTGTGTGTGTGTGTGTGTGTGTGTGTGTCTTGTACTTAACCCTCAGTCTCTAGGAACACTGTGTGTCGAGGTTTCGCGTGTGGAATACATTTTGTGACTTGGTTTGGGTTGCTTGATTTGATGACGTGTTTGAGCTGCAAGTATTAGATGGATTACTTACTTTTTATATTCCATGGCCAGTGTTTCACAGGCTTGAAAGTGGTCTGTGGCTGAACCTACGATGTGTCGTGAGCATTCAGCATGCGGTGTTTGTGTTGCGTGCTGAATTGACCTTATTTTGAGTCTTCGTATGATTTTTCTGAAATACTGTGTTGCTGGTGCGAGGCTTTTGCATAACGTAAGGCCTATTTTTGTGTGAGAGTTGTCTGTTAAGTATTGCCTTGCATATTGCGTGAGGCAAGGGTTTTTCGTAAGTGTTTTTGAAGCATGATTTAATGTGTTGCATGACATTCTTTATATTTGAGAGCATGTTTACAGCAAGGCTATATCACCGATGTAAATGTGTTTCTGTGCTTTCAATGGATTGTACATTGTGAGGATGTTGAAACTTTTTAGATATTCCATGTATTGCATGGTGCAGTTGTGCATGATGTGTATATGTGTTTCATGACCCAAGTGTCTTGTGTGACATAATTACCGGATGTATTGCATGATTTCACAGTATTGTGTGATCTAAATGAGCTGTCGGGAGTTTTATCTTGCCTGGCTTGTGTTGCGTGACTCAACATGTTGAATAACGTGAGTTTTGCTTGACTTCAGTATCTTTCATGACATTAATTCTGAATATTTCTTGTTGCTGAGCACTAAAGATGAATGTCATGCGGAGTATGCATTGCACGGCGTGCAGGTGTTGGGAAAGTATGAGCTGGCTGCATGGTGCTATCCCTTGGTTTGGGCGGATTGCAACATGGTAATGATATATTGCATGACGGCAATGCACTACGAGGCACATCACCAGAGTGTCTTGCTTTACTGGACTACTGATACGTTGTGAAGTGTGAGGATATTGTATCTTGTTGGCTGGGGCTTGTAGTTAGGGTTGTAGCTACTGTATTGATTGGAGTTTTAGGTTAATGGTTTGCTATTACCTGCTGCATTGTACATACAAGCAACACGTTAGTATCCACTTCATCATATCTACTGAGTCACAACGCCTCTGCTACAGTGATGGGTAGTTAATGGTCTCGTTAGACCTACAGTAACTTTCCCTTATCGTTATATCAATGGGTCCTTCTCCGTGGTGAATGCAGAGGAATATATCTTGTCAGCTGCCGCCGACCCTGGAAGCAGACGCTGTGAAGTAATGTGTGAGGTTCGGTTACGAACAGAGACCCGAGTGAAGCATCGAAGCCAGAGAGTATTAAGTGCCTCCATGATGACCAGGACTGACATTGTGTTTTCCTCCAAATTTTAGAGTCTTTCGTTGCTGTGGAAATCGTGTGGCTTGGTAGGCATGGGTTCGGAAAGTTGCAGTGGATCGGAAACCTTCCTGTCTCATACCATGCCGCCCACGGGGCTCGAAGTCGACCCACAATACGTTCTCACATGTTGAAATCCTCCACGCAAACCGGAAATGTTCTAGCCAGGCGATTCCATGTACGAGAAATTGCGTAACATTTGTGGTGGACATGACGTGTGGGGTAAGAATTTTTTGTTTTGGATCATCAGCTGAGCCTGATGTAGAAAACGTTCACGTTAGGTCGTGTGATGGTGTGGGTAACTGCTGATAACTTCCCTGTGTTCTGGTGGCTAGCTGAGGGCGATTATGAAGACAACGGACGTGTGATTATAAACCGTTATCCTTGGATAAGAAAGAATCTAACTTATGTAAGGCTATTTTTTTTATTTCTTCCGTTTTCTCCCATATATTCGAAGTCCTGCGTATTGATCAATTTCATTTTCTAGTTCAACTGTGAATCATAACCTTTATATCGCACTATTGAACTTGTGCGATATCTACTAACTTCGTACGTTTTGTCAAGGTATTACCTTTATAACGTATAGTGGTGTTGGGCTGTATTCAAAAAGTAACGTACAGTACCAGAAAGTTTTTATGATGGACACTCGTAAAATCAGGTGATTAACCACTTCAGTATGAGGTTACGACCCTTGAGCACGACGGTACGACCCTCGAACACAAGATTTCGACCCCCAAGATTACAACAGTAAAAGACCCTTGAATATGGCCTTAGACCAGATCCGTAAGGGTCAGCTCAGGTCAGAGGCCACGGTATCGTACCATCATCGTGCCCAAGGGTCATACAGTCATGCCCAAGGGTCATACCGTCGTGCCCAGTGAAGTAAGAGAGAGTCATGCTAAGTAGACCTGGTAAAACAAGCCATTAAAGAGATGCATCCGCGCATGAATCTCTCCTGTGAGCAAGAAGACAAGAGGACAAGCGCGGAGCAGACAGCTCATTTGCATAAGCGGTTTCCGTTATCCACCAGTCAAGTGGTTGGCGACCCTGGCCGGGCTACTCTGTCACTCGCCTCCTCTCGTCCTAGGTTCCTCAGGGCTACTCTTACCTGCAGCCTCTCTGTCAGGGAGCCAGGGTCCCTCAGCTCCACTCTTTCACCTCCCGCAGGATGTCCAGGATACTTCAAGGTCGTACAACTCTCTCAACTGCATTTGGATCATTTTTCTTTGTGTTCTTCACTCTCTCCTTCTCTGTTTTTTAGGTTTATTGTTATTCGTAGTTGTTCTTAAGTTCGTCTGCTTATCTTTCCGACGAAAAAAAAAATCTTGCACTAGTATCACAACACGAGCGACATGGTAAGATAAATCATTGAAATGGTAACGATTCACATTATAAATTTCAGAGAGAGAGAGAGAGAGAGAGAGAGAGAGAGAGAGAGAGAGAGAGAGAGAGAGAGAGAGAGAGATGCAATGCAGATACGAAAGACTGAACTAGTCTGGCACGTATGACGTCATTCGTAAGACATGTTTATCTCGTTTCATGGTACATCCGACCTGTTTCCACCAGTATCACAGTGTGTGTGAGTTTTGATTCTAATCCTTCATCCGGTTCTCGGTCATTATTTATTCCTGTTCCAACGAGCCGGATGGAAGAAATTTTTTGACACCATTTGTCTCATTTAAGTTCCTCGTTTCCAAGCCATTTCCAGTATGTTGTAATCATATTACTTTAATATTATCTGTCTGCCATTGTATTGAGGCTGATGTTTGATTTTCGTTTTTACCCTGGACGTTTCAAGCGTCATAATTCCCTCAGGACACCAAATCTCTCAATATTCTTTTTATTTTCTGTTGTTTACAAATAGATTTTTTTCGTACCGTATTTCAGAGGTTCACTCATAATATATTTCTCTGATCGTCAGCTTCTCTTTCCACTTCCTCTCGTCTGGCTTTACTGTTTCCACTTACTAATTCTCTTCTTCTATTAACATATTCCTCACATTTCTCTCTCTGTCTCTCCCATTTTCTTTTCTCTCTCTCTTTATACTGTCAGGCCAGAGAGGGTTTATCTTCACTGCTGAAGTAATCCTCGATAATCTAGAGACGTCATTCTTCAGATTTCCAATTGATTTCGTTTTCTTTTCCATTCAGTATCTCCAGTTTTACACTTCTTAAAATTTTCTTTCTGCACTTTGATGTGATTCTGAACGACAGAAGTATCTTTCTCGTGATGACAACTCCCCAGTCACGATTCCAATGAAGGTCGGTGTCTTACGACTTTCCCAGATTTATAGAAGCCCACTTCTGTTTCTCCTCCTCTTTCTCCTTTCACCTTTTCCTCATCCAGTTGTGCCCCAGTTTGTCTCTTGACATGAAAAAAGAACACGTTTCCATGTCCCGTCCACAAACACAGAATCCGTCCCAATCCACACCATTTACGTAATTCATAATACTCTCCAGAAAAACACGTGATAATCATCAACAACGACAGAATCGTCAGCAATAAATCCGGTGAAAACAGCGGACTTTTAAGGTTTTGAGGAGGGAAAAGGAGGTTAAAAGAGCTTCTGGAGAGGCTCTTGAAACCCTCTTGGATCCTATTAGCGGAGTATTAGAACCCATTTGTATCGCAGAGAAAGGTTATTTACCTTGCACAATAGCGCTATTCAAGGGTGAGACGCGTAGCCAGAAAGCGCGCCGCTTCGCCCTACATTTCGTAGCCCATCGTCGATTACCATTTGATTCCGTCTATTATGAGGACGGAATATTAAGGAATGTATGGCACGCTAACACGAAGAATTGTGGTGCTTGTCGTTCCTCTAGTCGGAAAGCCTGTTTTATCTCGTCGTACAAGTCTGGAGAGGCTTAAGTATTTTTGAAAGCGGTTTTGAATAGTTTTGAATCATTCATGTGTTTCTGGAGTGGTCGTGAGTGTTGCTGAGGTGAGTATTAAGGATCAGAATGTCAGCTGAACAGGCGCTATTTAGGCTCTGTGTGTGTATGTGTGTGTGTGTGTGTGTGTGTGTGTGTGTGTGTGTGTGTGTACATGCGCTTCCCACCATCCCCTTTGCATCAGCCTTTCCTCTGCAGCTCAGAACTCTCAAAACAAGTGATGGATCTGGGATGCTCTTTCCTCTCCACCCTCCTCCCTTTTCCCCTTCTCTCCCTCAAATTCTCCTCCTTTTATTTAGTTCTCTCCAGCCTCTCTGCCTCCCTTCCTACACCTTTATATATATATATATATACATATTTCGTTATTATTTGGCCTCCCACTTCGTTCTCCCTTCCTGCCTTCATCATTGATTTACTCTTGACACACACACACACACACACACACACACACACACACACACACACACATATATATATATATATATATATATATATATATATATATATATATATATATATATATATATATTTACGGGCTATCACCATACCAGCAGTATACATCACTGGAGGCATGTATAAAACCAACACCGCGGACTTTGTACCACACTTTGCCACTATTGTTGTACACGCGCCATACATGTTCACACTTCACACACACACACACACACACACACACACACACACACACACTAGTGTTCATACCTCCATAAATATACCACAGAACATCGTACTGTACCACACATGCACCATACACGTAACATACATCACCACTCAGACTCCAAACATCACCTCACTTGTAAAGTGCGTTATTATACACCACACTTAAGAAACGCATCTCCACATGTGTGCAACACCATACCTCACTTATTCATGGCACCTTTTGATTTTATGCGTCATGTCTTGCAGACATTTTCCGCTCTTGTCATGTCATTTGATCATAAATTTTTTAGTGTAGATTGGAATCATGAATTTCAGGGATTGCCATGTGTGACTTATGATATATCCCTCTAGAGGCTGGAGTCTCGTTGCCTTCACTTGGTCTCGATAGTTTTCATATTTGAGGGAAGTGGTCGGTCGAGCCCCGTGCATGATCGTTGGGCATTTTATAACACGCTGGTTTCGCTCGTCTTGAAGGCAAACGTTAGTGCACAACAATGTATTTTTTAGTGAATTTTGACTCAGTGATATCGACATCTATAGTGCTGACTCTTCTCCTCCTTAGTCTTATCCATGTGTGTGTTCCCCTCCGTGGGCCCATATGTCGATCACGGAAATATATTTTCTGGACAAAATTGAAGTCATTAGTCATTTCCCCACCTCACCTACGGCGCCTTCCCCTGTCCTGCGCCTCGCATGCTCCACATTACGTCGACACTTAATGTTATCTGCTAACTTCGAGAAGTTTGACTTTCCTTGGATGATATCAGCTGCAGCCTTTTCTTTTACGTCACCCTCGCTCCGTTCTACAGTTCTCTCTCTCTCTCTCTCTCTCTCTCTCTCTCTCTCTCTCTCTCTCTCTCTCTCTCTCTCCCTCCCTCCCTCCCTCTCTGTCTCTCTCTCTCTCTCCCTGGTGCGTGTCTGATGCATGTTCTGTGGAGTTGCTTTCATTGTGGCCTCTCCTAGAGAGTGTCTTAGCGATCTGGCACTTGGGAGTGATTCCCACTCTACTGAACGTAACTCATTCTTTATATCCTTCCACAGCGACTTTGTTGTTTGATGTATTTTACTCCAAGCGCTCGTAGTGGCGAGCGCTGGGCTGTGTTGTTCCGCTGTCCATTCTGGCGTATAATTCGATGATCCTGTGGTCTGAACTTGAGTCACTTGAGATGGTGATATTGCATGTCAAGTCTGCTTGTGGAAATCAGGTCGAACGTATTAACCTTCCCTGATGAGTTCATTTACCTTCTGATAAAGACTAACTTGTTACGTAAAGAGTTCTCTTCATATAGCCATTTGTCTACATTGCTTCTGCGAATGTTCTCAGCTACTATATAGTTTTCTGTCTATTTGCAGAGTAGAAGTGCGATAGGTTTTGATCCCTTACTGTAAATATATTTGGATTTTTCAATATGATCAGGGCAGGCTTTGACGTAACTTAGTTATTCTCTTAATTCCCATTGTTTTGCCTCTTTTTGAGCTACTGATTTGTGCAGTAACGAAGCCGAAGTTTTCATAGTGGATAACTAAGTCGACCACAGCATTAGTCCAGGATTCTAACAGTCTTGGTTTTGTGAACAAGTCTCTAACAAACAGACCAGTTTTCCCGTATAGATCTCTTCGTTGGATATTCTTTTGAAGGTTCTTATTGAAAACCAACTCCTGATGGTTCATGTAGTTTTGTATGGTTGATGGTTTATGTAATGTTTTATATAGTTAATGGTTTATGAAATGTTTTATATGGTTAATGGTTTATGTAATGTTTTATATGGTTAATGGTTTATGTAATGTTTTCTGTGAAGAATGAGGAAGTTATTCAACCGGTAAACCACTAATAAATGGGTTATGTAAGCTGCTTATAAGTGGGATCCGGCTTGTTGGTAGATATGAAGAATGTAATATATCTTGCTTCCAGAAGTGAGGAAGTATTGGATAGGAGTTTTCTTCTGTTCTGCTCTGTTCACTTTTCATGATGGTTGACCTCCTCTAGAGCCATTATATACACTCTCACTTCATCCCCTTGAACAGGGAGAGAGAGAGAGAGAGAAAGAGAGAGAGAGAGAGAGAGAGAGAGAGAGAGAGAGAGAGAGAGAGAGAGAGAGAGAGAGAGAGACTGGGGGATTTTTTGTTCTCTCTGTTCCCTCTTTTCTTCGTGTTTGTGTTTTTTCCCCCCAACTGCTGCTTACTTGTTCTTGTGTTTGCTGGCTACATTTTTCATTGCTGTTGTTCGTCTCATTCCCGAGCTGTTCCATGGAAATGGTGAGTTTGGCTGTACGTAATCTTGCTTGTAGTAACGAGTGGTACTGTCCTGTCCTCGACAGTTCTGGGAAGGGTGGTTGTTTGTCTTATGCAAATTGAGTTATTTTCTTGTGTTCTCAAGTCTACGTGGTCTCCCGTGAGCTACAACAGACGGGCCAGACACACATACTCCCTAACACCAGATTAAATCGGTCCTTCGTATTTCTTCTCTCATATCATCCGTCACATTTTGTTATCTCTCTGTAGTGTTTTCCAGACTTCCTCACTACAGATCCGACTGTCTCGTCTTCCAGTATTGCTGTATCAGTCTCTCATTCAGAGCTCTGCTTACTGGATATTTCCCATCGTAAATTCCCTCACGCCAGCAGACATAAGGAGGGACTGACTCTGGTAAATTCCTTTCTGATGGGACTGCAAACTTATTTTCCAGCGTTTCGACTCGACTGTGAGAGCAGATTGCCTGCTGGGCAGAGGCATAAAAACACATCTTGGTTCGTCGCTAATTAGACCCGTGTTTTGTGTTGCTCTCTGAAATCCAACCTTCAGATGGACGGACGATGCCAAGTGTCCCTCAGCGTGTAACCACTTCGATTGCCTGTTTGAAAATCCCTTACAGCAGTTTCATTGGCCAGTGATGTCCTGTTGAATCATTCATTTACAGTTCTCTCTCTCTCTCTCTCTCTCTCTCTCTCTCTCTCTCTCTCTCTCTCTCTCTCTCTCTCTCTCTCTCTCTCTCTCTCTCCTATTATGATTGATTTACGATGGATAATCACAATTTTGGTGATTTCAGTAAATTACGGACACACACACACACACACACACACACACACACACACACACTCACTAAAGACGCCATTTAAACACCATGGTGTCAGCAATTTAGTGAAGCTTAGGTTCCACCATTATAGATAGCATTAGAGTGGCCGTAGCTTTGAGATTCCCAAGCTGTGTCTCCCCAGTCTTGAGCTCTACTGCCCCACCATCATAGCACCGTCTTGGCCCGAGTCGTCCGATACACCATTACTATTCGGTATATCGACCACCTCGTTTATGGGGAGTGACGGTCTTACGAAACCCAGGACTGAAGTGATCTGTTGAGGACGACACGCGTTCACTCCTGTCTCTACGTTGTCCTCAGGCCGAGTTCTACAACCCTGGCCACACCACACATAACTGTCCACACTACATATTACTGGCCACACTACATATTACTGGGCCATACTACACATAACTGGCCCCACAGTGCATCACATTACTGGTTACACTACACATACCTGGTCTCGACATACATTCTTGCTTACATTACACGTTCCTGGCTCTACCCTCTACTGTCCCACTCAAATAACACACTGTGCCATACTCTCCTCCCTACGTTAAACTGTTCATTCCAGGAAGCATCGTATATTTCTGGCCTTCACGTTCCTTTCCATGCACCACACTTCTGTTCACATTCCAGATTTCACGTACCCATCCACACTCTGCTCTCCTTCTGCTGTCACTCTACATTCTCAGCCATGCTCCCACACTCTGCACATTTCTGGTCTCACCTAAGCAGTCTTGATCATACTTCCCATCTCTGATCGCTCTCTAGATAATAGACCACACTCCATAATTTTGGTTACATTTTGTATTCGTAACTTCATTCCACATTCATTGCCATCTTACCACAAGCTAAGTTTTTTCATGCTGTACTCCACATTGAGAGCAACTGTATATTGTTAGGCTTCGCTCCACATTTCCGGCCATAATTCGTATCACTGGCCATGCCCTAGATTCCCATCAACATTCCACACTCCCAACGCTCCGAAGTCATCAAATGACAGGACAGAAGCCAGCTTTCCGTTTCAGCGCCTCAACATGGCTGTCTAGTGAGAGAGTGTATGCTGCTTAAATCCGCTCACCTCACCTCTTGGAAAAATGAGAGGAACTTGAAAATATAGAGTGTGTAACTTTTGTGAAGGCTTTATCATGGTGATTATGTGTTTTATGTAAATATGGTCAGTAAGATAGACACTGAATATGTAGGTGTAACCTCAAGACATTCAAGCAGAATTCCTTCGTATGTACCTCCTCTCTCTCACCCCACCTCTCTCTCTCTCTCTCTCTCTCTCTCTCTCTCTCTCTCTCTCTCTCTCTCTCTCTCTCTCTCTCTCTCTCTCAGCACATCCCCCAGGATGAACTCGCCAACCTTGAGGGATCAGTGCCGATGTCTCCCCCACCTCCGGCATCATTCCTCACCCTCTTCCACATTAATATTTCATAAGCATCGACAAAAGATAAGCGAGGAATAAACGGCAAGACTTCACGATACAAACTCCTCCCTGGAGATGATGCGACCGCTAAGATTAATCATGGACACATCCGACCGATCCACAGCGCTACACACACGCTGAGGGACGTAGCGAGGAGCGCTCAACTGTGTGTGTGTGTGTGTGTGTGTGTGTGTGTGTGTATGTGTTATAGAGGTAGAATGCTGGTATGTCAATACTGTTTTCCTTGCGGTATTCAGGAACTTGTTGTGTTATTATTGAATATTCGCACCAAAGATTTGTTATTGGAGTTTTGGCTTTATTCTGTGCGCATTTGTTTATTTGTACTGTAAGATGATTATTGGTGTAAAAAAAAAAAAACTGTAGGTGTTTATCGGTGCAGTCTTGTCTAGCTTCGCGTAAGACTTACAGAACATTGTTCAGATATCTTGAGATCGTGTTGGAAGGTTGTCCACCTCAGCAGTTCGGTGTGGGACCAAGCCAACCATCGTGTTGCTCTGTCCTGCTGTACCAGACTGCTCGGAGCCATGTCCCGCACACCTACAGCAGCCAACATATCCCACCAACAGGTCTAGTATACTCTACAGGGACTTGTCCAACACCTTTTTGAATTGGGTCGGCTGAGCAATCCTTAGTGTCTCTTATCTGCATCAGACGATGTATTAGACATTTATGGTCTGTGCTTCACTAATTCTCCTGACTGTACCTTGCGATGCCACTGGAAATATATTTAGTCTTCCAGTTCAGTCGTGTCATTAGGGAACGATTTTCAAGCGCACCTCGCCTTCTAGGATTTCCCGGGTGTAAAGTAGTTTATATCTCCCGTCTGCGTTCCACTGGGTACAGCCTTAGGGACTGAAGCCTTTCGCAGTGGTTTAGATTTTCAAGTGTCAGTGTAGGTTGTGTGAGATATCCCCACACTTTCTGACAGCAGTTTCTCCACCTCCACCTTGAGAAGTGATGTTAGCAGAGTGTTGGTGCTACAGTTGGGGCTGGTATTTGTTTTTATCTCGTCTCAACCTTGAAGGTTCAGCATTCCATCTTTCCTGAAGTAGACGACTGTTGGTGTGTTTGCTGAAGGTAAGCTCATAACACATGACTGCTCTACACACAGTTTCTTTTTTCCCAAATATTATGGTTTCGTTTTTGTTTTGTTGTCTGTTCTATTTCGTAATTCTCTCCTTCCCCATAACAGTGTAGGTGACTGTGTGTGTGTGTGTGTGTGTGTGTGTGTGTGTGTGTGTGTGTGTGTGTCTGTAGTTTCTTAGTGACGTCTGCTTATTAGGTTATCATACTTACTATGGAATCATCCGCAAGGGAGTAGCATGGTCGCCTTGTTAGCATCGCGATGGTCGTTAGCGGAGCATGGTAAGCTTGTTAGGACGGCAGTGGTATGTAGAGGTGCATGGTAAGCTTGTTAAGAGTGGTGATGGCATATAGAGAGGCATGAGAAGCTTATTAGCATGACAGTGGTCACTGGAGCAGCTGGGTGAGCTTGTCAGCACTGAAAGTGTATCTAGGAAGACGTGATAGACTTGTTAGTAAGTGGGGGATGTGTGTCTCATACCATGGCATGAATGTCGGGGGCCACATCCCTGTAGGAGCGGGGGTTGGCCTCGCTGTGGACCAAGGTTGTGGGTATTTTGCCTTAATGTTACGATATCGTAAAAATCATGAATATTTTCAGTATCGTTCTCACACGTATTAAAAGTCCCATATTTTCGTATCGCTGTGTTGCAGGTGCCGTGACGTCACAGAGGGAGGGCTGACGAAGCTGGGGGGGCTGTGTGGGGTGTTCCATGTGTTGGGTGGATGATGGTCTTGTTAATGTTAGTCTGATGCAGTAGCCGAGTTGTTGTGTTGAAGGGTTGAGTTGTTTATCCAGTCCTACTTCATGACGGATCCAAGTCGGCAGTGTTCTATTTTCCTCCATGTAGTCACGTGACGTTTTCTCGTCCAAATATGAAGTTACATTTAGCTTTGTGATTATATTTATGAATATAATTACGGCTGAGTTGTCCCATCTGTGTGTGTTGCAGTGTTCTTGTGTTAGTTTGTTATATCTTGATTATTAGAAAAGAAAAGTTTAAGTTGTTAGCTTACGATATCGAAACTAACGTTCTCTTTAGATTAGATTAGATTAGGGTAGGTTTAGTGAGTCGAGCGATTAGGTTAGGTTAGGATAGTTTCGTTCAGTATTAGTCTAGGATAACATGACTCAGATGAAGTAAGAGAAAAAAGTTAGATATACGACATCGTAACGTTACCCTTTGCCATTTTTTTTGGTATTTTGTTTTCAGGTTAGTTACAGTCCCACCTCCCATCCTTCCTGTTCTTTGTCCCGTTTTATGTTGTTTCACTCGTTTGTTATTTTGCTATTCATACGCCTTCCTGTCTGTTAATTTTTTTTTTTAGAATCGTTTTCTTTCATGAGTTTATTACATTCTTTTTTTTACTCTTTTACTGGTATGCTTAGGAGTAAAACGTAATTCTAAACCTCTTCCTTTTTCTTTTATCTGCACTAAGAATTCTTTCATTATCTGCGTTTTTCATTCTGTTAATATCAGTTATCCTTTCTTCTACCTGTTATCTCTTAATTCCTGCTGTGTATATATTAACTCCCGCACTCTGCTTTCACTACCACAATAATGAGTTGTTTTCCGTGTTGCCAGATAACCACTTTAGAAATCCAGCATTGCTCAGCATCAAGAATGATACCGTCACTCACTTGGCATCTGTCAAGAAAACACATCACCCTCACCACCAGGGCGGCTAGGGGAGTGATCGTGTCATAAAACAGTACGTGGAGAAAAGACTCATTGAACGAGTACAATGCAACAATGACGGAGTGAGTCACACGAACGTCCGGGGCGAATCGCTTGGCAGTATTTACCTCGCCGACACAACAGTTTGTTCCGAGGTGGCAGTAATGGCCCACTTATCTCGAATTACGTCCCATGTTACCCAATATACACCACAGTTATACACGCCGGAGAGCCAGTTTTTTTCAGAAACATACTTGGATGCGGTCGGAAAGGGTAGAGTGCAAGTGGATGCGTGTGGATATATACAAGCGGAGTTGTGTGACACAAAACTGGCTTGAAGTGAGGATGTACGAGTGTGGCATGATGATCAGGTATTGAGGAAGATACTCATGTCAATTTGCATCAGCGGATTAGTAGACTATCTGAGGTAGAGGTGAGTACATCTATATACACACCTGTGTACCACTCAGATGAAACGTTGTTCATCTGCTCATGAATATGATCCCGACTGGATGGGTGAAGTTTCTAATCGCAAAGCTGACTGGAGTTAGTTCTTGACCCATAGACTCTCCACAGTGGAAGAGAGAAGAGTTAGGGAGACATGAAACTACATGTAAGAGTCTGAAAGGACATGATGATGCTGATATAGATCATAATATCTTCAACATAAGCAGAGACTTTGGGACGACATTGCACAACTATAAGCTAAGCGAGAGTACGAGTACGGAGGAAGGCGAGGAAGAAGTACTTCAACAACAGAGCAGTGGACTGGTGGAACAAGCAGAGCAAAGAGCAAGCAAAGTGACTATACCATAAGAATAGTAATTAGATATATAATATCAAAACAATGATAGGTAGGAGGTAGGGGGGGTTAACGAATGTAAACCACCACTGTATGTACGGTTAAATGATAACATACACATACACACAATTTGATAATGACACACACACACACACACACACACACACACACACACTGATAATAGCGTACACATACATACAATTAGAAGATAATATACACAAACACACAACCTTTTGAATAAGCTGCCAGTGCTTCTGGTGTTGTTGAAAATCTGTGCAAAGATATATTAAGCTATAACACTGTTTTATGTACATACATGAATATTCATCGAAGTGAGTGTATATATTTATGGATCTAAATCTAGGAAGATAAATTTGAAACGAATTAGAGTTCGAATACAGAACCAGCTTGTAATCTTTGTAATTAGTGACTTTATATATATGAGATGTATGTGAACACAATTTTGTGTATATGCACTGGCTTACATGCATATCCGCGGTAGTGTATATACATAGACTTACTTTTAAGAAGCTGAAGCGTAAAGGAAATAAGAAAATTAAAAAAGTTTGAATGAGGCAGTTGGGAATGGGTATGTAAAGATTGAGACAGCATTCAAACGTATCGAGAAGTTTACAATAATGGATTGAAGCAGGAAGTTGCTGTGGTGTAGCGGAAGACCTAATCCACTGCAGAGCAACGTGAGCCACGACCTGGAACATGAACTTATTCTGGGAATGTAGGGAAGAAGACATGGAAGACGAGCAGCGCACATGAAGATGATGATGATGATGATGATGATAGTGATGTGCTTCTTGGAAGCGCAAGGAAATGATAGGAAGGCAGGGTGAGGTGATAGGAGGACAGTAGAGGTAATAGGAAGATAGTATGAGGTGATACGGCGGACAGTATGAGGTGATAGGAAGATAGTATGAGGTAATAGGAAGATAGTATGAGGTGATAGTAAGACAGGGCAAGGTGCAAGTTCAGCTGGAAGAACTGATAAATAAGCTAAAGGAACAAGGATGCAAATCATCCCGTTTTCGAAAGACTGGCTGGAGAATCCCCATACAACTTTAAGAACACCATGACAGAGATTAACGACAGGGCTGAAATAGATGGCTGGAAGGGAAGCAAGCTGAATCAAGGATATTAGGGAGACAAATACACGAGCAGATTTGTAGACCGTAAAAAGTGGAAAATACTGAAGTAAGTTATTAGAGAGGCAAGTAATAGTGATAACTTGAAAGAAATGGAAGTCTTTGGGAGAGAGAGCATATATCTGGAGGAAGAAGTTTTTGATGAAAGATAAATTAGTTTGTCGAAGGTTGAATTAGACAGAGAAAAAGAATTTAACCAAGCGTTCTCAAGATAGTAAGTGAGATGGAAACATGTAGATCGGTGTTGATATTTGGTCTACAAGAACAGTATAACAAACCCGGAAAGGATTTGTTATAAGAGGAAAGTCGAAGCACAAATGGCAGTTCTGGATTTTCACGGTATGAAGGAATGAGTGAAGAGAAAAACAAGGAGGATATGAAGATGGTGTAGGGGATGGGAAGGGACCCTGTATACCAGGTTACATTTAAGAGGGGAGAAGACCACGAGGGAATACAAAGAGAAGACTACAGACACGCGGGAACTGAGACACTCAACCACGCATCACTAAATGGGACTTGAAAGAAGGAAGTGGAGATGATGGCGCAGAGGAAGATGAAAGATTGATCCCTCAACACTGGATAAACGCGAAGTAACGACAGTGTAAGATGCAGAATGAGAGTCATATAGACACGAGCCACTGGACTGGTAGGACAGGATCAGGAGTCTAACCTAACCCTTTGAATATGAAGTTCCAATCATGGAGAACGATGGAACGACCCTTAACCAGGACGGTACGACCCTCGGGCATGATGGCCTAGCGTTTGATCCTCCCGTCTTGCTGCCTAAGGTTTAAGATCGCGTGGAAAAGATTAAGTCAGAGAGATGACAGCGAGGGTTAAGAGCAACCTCAGCAAGAGAATTGAATCCCCTGGAATTTCCCGTGAGGGGTGTGTGATAACATGGAATGACGGGTTAGACAGAGGAGGCGTAACTTAAGCGTTCTGGTGAAAGACACATCTGAATCCCAGGAGGTAATGCGGAACAATGGTGCTGTCAGACAGTATCAACTGGGCAAAAAAGAGTGCAGGAGAAAAATCTTTCTAATTCCTCTAATAATTCATAATCCTTCCAGGAAGCGAGGCAGGCCAGATGAATTATTTGGTTGAAAATGATAAAGGAAGAGTTAGAATGATTCCGACTGTGATAAGGATGGTCCTGCACACTGGTCAAAAAAAAAGAAAATATCCACTTGCTCAAAAACATCAAAAATGGTAAACCTGAACTCACACGGAGGTGGAAATGCACCGGGGTTGTGGAGTGTGTTGAAATACGTCGCGGAATTAAGTAATTTCAGTATTATGTAATTTAACTAATCACACGTTATGCAGACATACATATATATGCCCTTAGACACACACACACACACACACACACACACACACACACACACACACACACTACATCATAACTGCAGAATTTTCGAGAAAAAAGACAAACGGGAGTAATTACCTGCCACCCGGCGAGTGTCACAAAACACTTGTCACTCCAGCAGCAGACACTACGCGCCACGTAAACATGAATTCATGGTTCCAGTTTCCCACATATGTACCATGTGGCCCCATGGAGGCCCCTGCAAGCCCCTGGTTACCTCATGAAGGCCTTTCAATGAGGCGTCCATGTGTCCCCAGACATGGTCATCACTGGGGGGGATCTCGAGCTGGTCAGGTGTGTCACAGCCGTGGTGCTCTGCCCCCAAGCCAAGCTGACGCCAGTATGTTCACGAACGAGAGGAAGGATGAACATCTGGGTGGGCTGTGTACCCTGTGCCCACGCAGGGAATCGAACTCAGGGTCAGTGCACTCGAAGTCAGCAACGCTGACCACTATTTCATCGAGGCTTTTATGATGGGCTTTTTTCCTGGCTGTGTTTACGTACATATGTGTGTGTGTGTGTGTGTGTGTGTGTGTGTGTGTGTGTGTGTGTGTGTGTGTGTGTGTGTGTGAGGGGAAGGGTGTGTATGTTACGAGGATATATATGACGTAAAGGAGAGAGCTTAACGGGATAAGAGAAGGAGAAGGGGGAGGCAGAGGGGTGGATAAAAGGAAAAGGAGAGATAGATCCGGATGAAAGGGGAGATACGAGGAATCAAAAATGATATTGGGCGAGGAAGGGGAGATCATAAAAGTGCGCCTGAGTGACATGCAAAAATAAGTAAATAAAAAGAAAAGAAAATACTGAGTGTACATAGAAAACTATAGAAAAGATGTGAGCAAACACACACACACACACACACACACACACACACACACGATGGCAGTTATATACATATGTATATACACAAGATATTTTATTCTCTCTCTCTCTCTCTCTCTCTCTCTCTCTCTCTCTCTCTCTCTCTCTCTCTCTCTCTCTCTCTCTGTATCTGTCAGTCTGTCCATCTGTCTATCTATGTATCTATCTTTCTTACATCTGTCAATCTATGCATCTCCCTCCCTTTCTTTCGCCTTTCGCCCTCTATTTCCATTATATATATATATATATATATATATATATATATATATATATATATATATATATATATATATATGTAATGTGTGTGTGTGTGTGTGTGTGTCACTTCACTCCTGGATCTATAATGTTTACATTTAATCTCATGTAACTAACAAGAATGAGATTCTTCTACGTTTATTATCCTACCATCTTGGCCGGGGCAAGATAGTGATCCACCGTGACCCAGCCAGCATTCAGAGCTCCAGCAAGTGGCCATTACCAGGAGTGCTCTCTCCCTGGTGTACGGGGGGTGAACACTGGCGATAAATTTCGACCACGAGTCTTTCATATCTGGAGGCCAGCAGCAGCCACTCCATGCTTCGTATATCACATCTGCTGGCGGCTCTAATGTGTGGCGGGAAGTGTACACTTGTATGTCTGATTGTGTGCCTGTGTGTGTGTGTGTGTGTGTGTGTGTGTGTGTGTGTGTGTGTGAATAGATGATTTCTTGTGTCTGTTTACATACGTTTTTTGTATACCTTATACCTTATATTAAATCTTTTAACACAACACCAAACTCTCTCTCTCTCTCTCTCTCTCTCTCTCTCTCTCTCTCTCTCTCTCTCTCTCTCTCTCTCTCTCTCTTTCATCTACCAGTGCTGGTGTGGGTTGTGGTCTGGGGTTATAACTTACCTGTTCATGGAATCTTTATGAGTTTCCATGAACACTGGAAACACTGTGTTTCCCTCGGTTTAGCAAGTCACTTTTGAAGAGTATATTGCTATATACATTTTAAGTTTGTGTTCGCCGGCAGACATGAAAGATGTGACATTCTATTTTTTTGCTGTCGAGTTGGTGGAGGAGTTTTCTAAAAGGCTCTCTGCTGCTCTGCTTTGTCCGCTTTGCCGTGATGGTCGAGTCTACGTGGCGTTGCGATGCAAGTTTTCAGCCTTTCCAACTCCTTCAACATGGCAGTGAGGGTCATTTTTTTTCCCCTCCTCCTCTCGTTTGATTCGTCCCTCCTTCGTTTAATGCCACGGTCGCGTTGTCCACGTGGTCTTGCTTCTAGTGCAATATTGCAGGTCATGTTGCACATCTCTGGGCCTGCCTCGTGTACATCCTACTACATTGTGGCTTGACGGTGTATAAAGTAATATCTTTCCACTATTGCTCTCTGGGAAACACCTCCGGGTGGAAACGGCATTTGGCTCACCTACTTACACTTAAAGCATGATTCCTGCATTATCTCGTGCAGTATACACACACAACCAACACCACTGCTGATATCCACACCAGTACTACAGCAGCGTTATAGTCATCTCCGCCGCTCACATTACCTTCTCCTCATAAGTTTTCCCTTACGTAGAGAGGCGTGTCACTACAATGCAAACAACAGCTCCTGTATAGCCACCGTATATCCCTCTAAATACACACACACACACACACACACACACACGCCACACGAACACCTTCACTTAACACGGGACGATCCCGGCCACCAGTCCTCACAACCCATCTTCACTCTGTACACACCTCACCCACGAACAACCGACAACCACGTACGCAACAAGGCAAACAAGAACCACCCCAATTCACAATCCCTGCGTTCGCCCCCCCCCCCCCCCCCCCCCACACACACACACACACACACACACACACACACACTCGTAAGCTGATGACTGGAGTTCGGGATCTCGTGTAGACGTAGTGGGGGCCTGGCAGTGATGTTCGTGTTCACAAACGAGAGGAAAAAAATATTGGTGTTTTGTGTTGGGTGTGCAGGGGAGGCGAGGCAAAGGTTTACGGCATAAAACTGAAGGATTTGGCCTGGCAACAGTTCCGCCTGGGAGAGTTATTGATGTTACTGTTGCTGTCTGTTTGTGGCAGTGTATTGTGCCTCGTGTGTGTGTGTGTGTGTGTGTGTGTGTGTGTGTGTGAGTCTATGGTGATGTATGTGTAAGTCTGAATGTGAGGTTTGTATGTGTAAATATCTCGAGATATTCCTCTTTCTCACATGACTATTCTTTCTCTCATGACTATTCTTTCCTCGCTATTTCTCTTACTCTTACCTTGTTTACTTTCCTCTCCAGTAACTTTCCCTCGTCTTGAAAACTTTTCCTTCTACTGCGACACTTTTCTCTTACCACAACTTTCATCATAATAACTTTCGCCCAGCATGTCTTTCCATCACTACCTCTTACCATAACTACTTTATCTCACCATACCATTCTCTCCTGATTCCTGTTTTCTTGGAATAACTTATTTTCATCGTAATTCCTGTATCCCATTATGATAACTTTCTCATAATGCCTCATTTTGATCCATTTTTGCACCATCTTCCCTCATGTTTCTGACCAGAGTGTACATCCATCGTGAATATTTCATCTTCGTTCATGATTTTTCTTCATTACCGTAACCTCCACCAGCCAGCATTACGTTACCATGGATACGGTAATTACGAAATTGTTTTCACTCGTCATGATTGCTCTCTCTCTTCCTAAAACTTTCACCTTAATTACTTTCTTTAAGCACGCAGTCATCTCATCTACCACCCCTGGCCTGCCAAGGGTCATCTACCACCCCTGACCTACCGAGGGTCATCTACCACCCCTGACCTACCGAGGGTCATCTACCACCCCTGACCTACCGAGGGTCATCTACCACCCCTGACCTACTTCCTCTCACCTACCTCTCTCTTCTTCTCTCCCCTCACTCAGTTTCTTTAACCTCCTAACCCTCACTCCCTCACCTAACTCCTCTCTCCCTCCTACCTGATCCAGAAACCAATTTCCTGCCAAAATATTGTGTTGTATGGATGACTGATTCTCCTTCTTTCTTGTTAACTTCACTTTTATTCATCGTTTTTATTACACGATCTGGTTCTTTTGTACATACGTGTTATATTCTTTGTTTCTCATTATTCTCTTCCGTCTGTAGTTTTGTCTTGTTTTTGTATCTTTTCCCACAAAGTTCGGTTATTCTCACTCTTTCTTCATTGTCTCTAATTTATTCTATTTTCTCCTCCGTTATTCCTTTTATTCCTTGTTTTCTCTCCGAACGGCGAGCGTTACGCGCTGGTCCTGCCATCATGGCAAGATCTCATGGTAAGTACCTGTAGGGAGGCAGGTACTCTCCCATTTCCTTACCAGCGCCTACCCGCGTCCCACCCTCCTCCGTGTCTCGTCTTTCCCCTTCTCATGTAACCCCAGCTAGTAGACTCCGGCTTTCTCCACCCCTGCGTTGCTTCTCCTTACCAGCTTCTAACTTTCCCATTGATCCTTTCTTCTTTCCCATACTTTTTTCTCTTCTTCCTTTCACTTTCTTCCCCTATGTTCATTATTTTTCAACCTCCTCTCCTCTCTCACTCTTCCCTTCCAGCTCCTCCTCCTCCTTTGAGTAAAATATGAGTTGTGGGGTAAAAAATAAAAAATCTCGCTTCATAGATACAACACCACAATTTACGACCCTGCATATAGATATCTTGAATGTCATTTTCAATAACTCGGAGCTCTGCTGGCTCGCTTTTCTGTTTTACAGTACTTCACGGTAGGTGCTGTGGCTCCCGACACTAAACCTGAGTAATAACTCGGCCAGTTGAGGCCAGATACATGAGCGACGGCCTTTAGACTCGGCCTCCTCGAGCACGACTGTGTGACCCTCGAACACGATGGTGCAAACCCTGGACGAGGATGGGAACAAGTCTTGAGTGTGGCGGTGCGATTCTTGAGCACAGACACAGGGAGAGATAAAGAGCTGGAGACAGAGTGACAGAGACATCGGTGATATAGAAGGATAGGCAGTGCTATACAGAGAGACAAAGACACCGTCACGTAGAGTGAGGAAAGAGAAAGGAAGACATCCATAAACAGAGACAGGGAGAGAGACAGAGCAAGACAAAGAGGATCAGAGACAGAGAATGGCATACAAACAAAGACACACACACACACACACACACACACACACAAGGCCTTTGATTGTGTCCCCTACAGAAGATTGATGATCAAGCTAGACATCCAAGCTGGTATTAGAGAGGGGGCTACGTAAATGGACTGACAACCATCTAACTGGGAGGGAGCAGAGAACACGTGTCAGGGGAGCCTTTTGAAACTGGTGACGGGTGATAAGTGGGGGTGCCTCAGGGATCAGGGCTGAGGACACGACCGTTTCTCTTTGCAAATAATTGTTCCAGATGACATGATAATCCCTGAACGTGTTTGCTGATGACGCCTTGATCATGAAATATCTGGGAGGTTATTGGAACTAAGAAGCACCGCAGACCCAGATAGAATGTAGTGGTAGCCTGAGGAACTGATGCAATTTAACAATAGCTCGGGAAATTGCAGTCATGAAGGAAGAGGGAAAGGGAATTTGAACGGACTGGACTGAGAGTACCATATCACGAGAAATAAATTACATGACTCGGTCTGTGAAATGGACCCAAGAGTCGAACTTGTCACCAGGACGTGACGAGAGACTGTTCATGAGGGAGTCATACCATATTTCAGTCATTGGTAAAATTGCCTTCATATACACGGCCGGAGAGATGGCAGGCAGGAAGTGTGTGTGTGAGGTGGTCTGATTTTCTTGGCCAGATTCACCAACGATGCATGATTTATGGGAAATGAATTACGATGAGAGGAAACAAGCCATCGATCTGACCATTAGAAAAGAAAAAGGATAAAGGGGGACATGATAAATGTATATATGTATATATCCCACTGGAGCCATGGCATCTTCCATAAAGAATAGTGTTTTTGAAATTAGAAGAAAATATAAAAAACGAGGTATAACTGGAAATGACGCAAAAAAAGAAAGAAAAATGTTTGCGGAGGAATGTGAAGAAGAGTTTCTTCAGCAACAGAGCTGTGTGAACAGGTAGTAAATTCCACTAGCAGTGGCAAATTCTCCATCCTACATGGTAGAAGTGAAACTTTCAAGTGGCGTTCCATGAGTGTAAAACTCCCTCCCCATATGACAAAACATTTGATTGCAAACAGGTAAAACACACACACACACACACACACACACACACACACACACACACACACACACACACACACAGCTGCCGGTGACATTCTACATGGGGCTTTTCCCTTGAAGCACCTGTACTCAAAGACTCCTCCTCTCCATCATCATCGGCGCTTCTGTCCTGCAGTCAAAATCCTCCGCTGACCAGAGGACGATGTCATACGTGTCCCCAGTACAGCAGCCAGCCAGCCAGGGTGAAGCCCGACCCCTGACCATCACCAGTCTGCTGTGTGCCAGTGTTGTGCTTAACCTGGGTCACGAGGGAGCTGCAAGACCTGACACACACCGTGTTGTCACCTACCCTGACCTTCTGGATCGCGATTGACGGCGATGCCAGACCTGTGTCTCCCTCACCTCCGCCGGTTTCATTAAACCTTTCGACCCAGTGAGCCGTCACATGATCATCAACAAAGCCATCATCAGCCTTGGCCGGCGGAAAATTCTCATTCCATGGCTGGCAGGCAGACTCTCCCTCAGTGAGCCTCCAGGCGTCTTGAAGCTGTACGCGCCAGAGGGGGGCCACCTTACACCCCAGCCAGACCTCTACCTGTGGCGTCCCATGCATGATAAAGGAGGAACCCTTCCTCTTCCTCCCTAGTAATGATGTGCTGATGGACGCAGTTGCTCTGCCAACGTACGTCGATACATTTACCTCATTTATCAGCTTTAACAACAGCTCTGCCACGCATCATCGCCATGTATAACGTGCTTTGTATTATACACTTGCCGTCTTGCGTGTTTCACTGGGATCATTTTCAGGTCTGATCTCCGATGTCTCGTTTTTCTGCTTTGTTTTTGTGAAAGAGAAGTGACCTTAGGTTCCAGTCATGTTGTGTATAGCTCTTGGTTCATTATCAGTTCTCCCTGTACTGTGAGTTCACTATTCTCCTCATGAGTATCTCCTGTATTCTCAGCAAACTTATTTATTCATTCCTCATACACTGCTGTCTTTTGTTTATCTTAATCTTACTCTTCATTTTATCCAGTCTTTTACGTCTCGAACTGTTTTCCGTTTTACGCCATCTTTTTTTTCTTACGTTCTCGTAGATGAGAGAGAGAGAGAGAGAGAGAGAGAGAGAGAGAGAGAGAGAGAGAGAGAGAGAGACTCGTGTACATATATGCCTTCATAATTGTAATTTTATATCATTAATGATGCATTTTTAATAACGCTGAGATAAAAAGCTGATGGCTGAAGTGTTTCGAAATTAACTTTCCGGCTCAGTAATTGAAATTATGGGGCTTCATAGATAATGGCATCTGTTTATTTTTTTTTTTCCCCAGTTATGAGAGAAACAATAGCGCGGTGATTACTCCTCCCCTGTAACTCTGAAATCAACACAAATATTAATACTGATTCATTGTCGAAGTGGACGGCGAGGGAAACTATTTTTTTTTTCTTTTTACTGCATTATGAACGTAAGCTAATGATGAGGAAGCTGTAGTAAGCAGAGATTAAATGATTTGAGATAATCTGAATTTGGGTAATGTTGAGGAGGAGAGAATTATAAACAGATTAAACTTGACATCAGAGTAGAAGATAGAAACCAGATAACTGAGGACTTGTTGGTCTATTATGAGGATATCTTTGATATTAAGATTATAATTAGTAGATAAGAAGACATTATACAGATAGAAATCCTTGAAAGCCAAAGAGGCTTATAATGGTAATGAATTTGTTTAGGTTTATAATACTTACAGACACATGACGTTATTTTCAGCGTATCCAGGAGGTATATTAAACCTTTGGACACCGAAAATATCGAGAGCAAACATTTGTGGCAAAACTGAGAGATAACAACCAGGTTGTATAATGAAGGAAATGATGGTGACTGCCTAATTTACGGAGAGGGTGGCTATATATATATATATATATATATATATATATATATATATATATATATATATATATATATATATATATATATATATACTTTATTAGTATATTATGGATCATTGGTAATGGTAGGGATCATATAAGTACAGTTCTATCATATTTACTAATATATTTCCACGTTTAATTAAACTTTTTGGCGGACTTGCAGAAAATTGGTAATTATGATGAGTGAGGCCTGACACAGCTGATGGGCGAGAAGTAGTGTTTTAAGCCTAGAATAGAGCAGCTGACAATTTATGTACTGAATTTGAAGAGATGCTGACTTGCTGTACATGGAAATAGGGAGACGTTTTTCAGTGCTTGAGGTGTGTCAGTATGTACGACTGTTCAAGTGAATGGCGGATCTCTTTTCTCAAAGGTAATTGCATGAATAACATGTTCTCTCGACAGTGGAACCGAGATTTGGCTAACACTGGGAATAACGTGTTTTTTCCTTTTGTTATCAGTGGACAATCGTTATTATAATATTCACTGTTTTTTATAGTGAATCCGATATTAAAGCTTATAAATGATATTGGATTATATTCAGAATATTTAATGATATCAGGATCTTGATTTTTCTAATAAAAGAGTGAAAAAGTTTAGATGTTTGAACTTTGAGAGTTAAGTCACCCATACTTACGTAAGTCACCGTAATGCACGATACGATTCTGAACACACAATGCTACAGGAGGCGTCGCTGATATATCCTTATCTCTGTTTCCCGGAGGTTCAACCTCATCCAAAAATGAAGATTGATGTTCAGTATGGAGACCATGGATGGTGTGGCATGGTCATCATGTGATCAACACTAGAACTCAGGTTACTCTTATTGATCTTCAACAGGTAACGTTGCTTATCTGGTTTGAGAAGATCCGTTGTGTACAGATGATCAGTTCGATGGTCCATCTTCCTAGCACTAGGGAGCCCCGTTGTCAAATTCCCATCCGTTACTGAGCCTCTTGCCCATTTTCTAGTAATTAGTGAACGATTTTGTCAAATTGTTAGCAACTAGTGACACCCCCCCCCCCCTCTTCGTCAAATTCCTAGCAATTAGTGCGCATCAAAGTGCTCTCTTGTCGAATCCCCAGCATCAGTTGTCCATCTGCCAAATTCCCAAGCATTAAAGTGCCCTCTATTGGAGGCACGACGAGGCTCATCCACCTACCGTATATAGAAATATGACAAATGCGGATTTGATGGTGAGGCATCCGATCATCCTCTCAAGCCGGATGCACGAACACGGTGTTTGTATTGTGGGACTGACGTCACAGGGAGGCCATCAATATGAGGGGGAGGCTATTATAGAGGACGGGAACCAAGGCTGACGATATCTGTAAAGAATAATATCTCTATGTTTCTGCATGAGGAAGAGGCGCTGCCTCATAGATTGGTGGCTTCACGACTGCCGACAGAAAATGAGCATTTTCAAAACTTGGGTAGTTGACGTCATCAGTACAGAGTTACTGATAAAAGATATGTACTGATTCTAAGGAATCTAACAATAGTAAAACACCTTCATGAAATTTCTATTGTGAATTCCACCGTTCACTCATTTGTCATCGAAATGAGCCGACCAGACACGCCCATTTACCAAGTCATTCCAATAATCGTGTCGTCGTTTATTTAATGATCCAGTCAGCAGTGTTCTTGGCCAGGTAACTTATCAACAGTCAACAAGACAGAGGCCCAGTGTGCCAGTCAGTAATGCGCTTGCATATTGTATTCCCTGTTTGTCTTTATATTGTCTTTGAAATCTACATCTACCGAGTCATTGTACACCTTCTAAGTCATTCTACATCTACTGAATCTTTTACTGTTCGTCTCGAATGAATAAACTCTGGAGTCTATCAAAAAATAAATTTTTCCAGACCATAGATTCAGCCGTGGGTCCAGCGCCGCATCGAAACGCTTTTACGGGTATAGAAAACACAAGAGCGTCGTCATCCGCCCTTTCAGAAGAACAGAACCCATTGACCCTCTGGCTTAGAGGCTCCTTGAAAGGCCTTGCATCCTATAGCCCGGGCTCCCGCCGCCAATAGATGAAAGTAACTCGGGAATGGAGAGGGTCGGAATGTGATACAGGTGGATGGGTCACGCTCGGAGGAACCCCATTTAAAACATTTTTAATGATGGGCAACTTTTAGCTGGGGCGGAAAGTGGATCCTCAGAAATAAATGGCTCGTTCGTGAGGGGATCTGGGTGACTCTGGGAGATATGAGAAAGCCTCCGAGGGCGGTAGCTCCGTCCTTTAGTTAACAGACACACACGAGAGAGATCCTATACTGGGAAGGAGATAGAGAGAGCACCAATCGGCTCAAAAGGAAGGGCTTCTTCTCCCTCTGCCGGGACCTCAGGGCTTGACGTAATATCCAAAGAGAAATTCAGTAACTGTGTGCTGGCTTCTGGGAGGAGAATGATGCACGTCTTCCTCCCTCCCTCCCTCCCTCAGTGTACGTGGTGGTAGCTACTGTCTGACGAGGACAGAAGACAGTCACTAATGATGTCTAGAATACAAGTACACATATGGTCTCTCTCTCTCTCTCTCTCTCTCTCTCTCTCTCTCTCTCTCTCTCTCTCTCTCTCTCTCTCTCATAGCAGGGGCTTTGTCCATCTGTTTCAGTATACTTAGGTGGCAGACGGAATTCATATGATATCGGCAGAGGTATAGTTAGCCCACGGGAAGACCAGCTTTGGAATCTGTGGTATCATGTATGATATCACGTGGGGAGACCTTCGATAACTGAGTGCCTTAGTTTTCCCAGAGATGACCTAAACATTTCCTGGTAGCGGAATCCACAAGATTAAGAAAATGTTTGAGTAACATGAAGACGAGGCGAAGAGTTTCATAACAAAATGCATGAAAATAAAAAGATGTTATATGAAAAGTTCTAACTGATGGGACGGTGGCTAGTTTTGTTAGGTTCTGTTTTTTTAGAACTCGTGAAACGTGCTGAGGAAGTCTGGCTTAGAGAGGAAACTTCTCTCTCTCTCTCTCTCTCTCTCTCTCTCTCTCTCTCTCTCTCTCTCTCTCTCTCTCTGTACGTTGACAGTGGAACAGTAGTCTATGGAAATGAATGAAAAGTTCTTTTGTGTGTGTGTTAGAGGCTGCGTCAATGTAAAGTGCCAAAACTCATACAAGGTGCTTTCGTGGGTTGGGCAGATAACCAGAAATACACATGGATACACACACACACACACACACACACACACACACACACACACACACACACACATACACACACACACACACGAGAGAGAGAGAGAGAGAGAGAGAGAGAGAGAGAGAGAGAGAGAGAGAGAGAGAGAGAGAGAGAGAGAGAGAACTGACGTAAAGTGTATACACTGCGTTGTGGCAGGGTATACCATTATGGTATAGCATTATGGGTATACCACCAGGAGGAGAGTCCGGCTGTATCATAACCATGAGGGAAGCGTGAGGTGTCGCCTTCCTCATCTTTGTCTCAGGTTTTCCTTCGTGGAATTCGTAATATAAAAGGAACCTTTAACGTCGCGTCTAACTGTACGCTGAGCTGTCTGGCCGAACAAAAACGTGTTGAGGTAGCTGTCCGTTGCTTGTTTGGGAGGAGCTCGGCTTGTAAAGTTCGTGTTATACATCTTCCTTTTCTCTGAGCCATGAACGAATACAAGAAAAGAGAAAGAATTTTTGGAATGCGGTTTTTCATGGGTCACATGTTGTCTGTTGTGGTCTTGTCATTGAAAATAACGTCTTTTCTGGTTATCATATGTATTGCTATGTAATTACTCAGCTGTATCTCTTAATTAGCCTTAGCTAATGGATCTCTCCACACACTAACCCCTCCACATCTTCTCCACTACCCACACACCACAATCCACCCAGTACTACCTCTTATCTGTCACTCTCCCACCACAACCCCTGTCTCCTCCATTTACAAGTCTTCCTCCACAACATTTAATCTTACCCTCTCGTGGCGTACCTACCGTCGGCCGGCTAAGGCGTATTGATGCCAGCTCTACTCTGAGGAGTCGAGGAAATCCAAAAAAACGACAGTGAGAAGCTATTAGGCTACCCCGAGGTTTTGAGGGAGCGGCAGGTGGCCGTCTAAAGGAATGAACTAAAAGGGGACGCAGGTATGAGACTAGTGGGAGGGCCTAGATTAGGCTAGAGGGAGGCCAGGCCGCAGAGAGGGAGGAGGGTGCCTAGATGGAGCTGAGGTCGATGCCAGGGAGTAAGGGGGAAGAAAAGTTTAGGTGAGGCCAGGAAGTTATGGGGACATGATTTTCAAGTCGAGACAGAAATGTACGAGTCACAGTTGCCACTCTAGATAAGAACTACCAACTGGTTGGGTGACAAGACAGACTGACAGACACAAGGAGACATGAAGACCAACAGCCAGTCAGTTAGCACACAAACACACGACCTAGCCAGTCAACCAGACGTCTTGGTGTAATCCGATCATAGGCCTCCCTTCTAACAAGCCTCCATCAGTGGACTTTTTTCGCTTGGTAGCACACTAAACCAGCAGCCATCAGCCTAGCCAGTCAGCCAACTATCCAACCATCTTACTAGTCAGACATCTAACTAGTCAGCCATCCGACTAGCCAGACATCCAACAAGCTACCAAACTAACCAGCCATCCAACTTGCCAGTCAACCAACTAGCTAACCAACCAGCAGTCAAAAACATGTACATGAACTTGGTCTGCTTACCTAGGAGGCAACAGACGGTAATGTGTGTCAGGTGGAGGGAGGTGCCTCGCCTCAGCTCGAGACCCGTTCACCTGTTAACGGCAGGGAGAAACGGCCGTTGTACGTGGGAATGGCTCCTTCCTCCTCTGTGGACGACTCGTGACTGGAATACACACAACTGTTTCCTCCACAGATCTGGCGTGTTTCTCTCTCTCTCTCTCTCTCTCTCTCTCTCTCTCTCTCTCTCTCTCTCTCTCTCTCTCTCTCTCTCTCTACGTCGATGATCCCTTTTTTTTTCCGGTATTTCACATAGTGAAACACTTGGCAACATTCCAACCGTCGTATCAAGGTTTGTCGAGTTACAAGTTTTCCCCGATGCTGCAGACACCTTCCACGTCCTCAGTTTAAGATAGTAGACTCCGTCGTATGTTGCAGTATGAAAGGAATTGTCTCAACTGACGCAGAGGGAATATGATGCTCAGGAGGATGGTACTTCTTTGGGCGGCTGCTGTCTACAACCTACTGACACGGTGGGTGTAAGATGGTTCCCAGTACCACTTCAACACTCCTTAGTCCTTGGATACTGTGATCCACGTAAACACGGATATGTGATCTCACTCGGGAGATAAAATTTCATAAGATAATATGCCATTCACATTACGTCCCCTAATGTTGCCCAGGACATAGAGAGATCATATGGAACTCTCTTCAGGTACAACATAGGTTTGACACAACACCAGCCTCCACCTGTGGTGCTGTACATTAGTGTAAAACCACGTATATCATATGATCCTTTACCCTCCAGGTATGACGCATCTCCTGGCGTCATACCGCACATTATAAAGTCTCCCTAAATGGAACTTCGGATAGAGCGTCTCTTTTTTTCACATTTCACAAGAGGATATAGTCTCATTTCGCCTCGTTCTTGGTACCGTTCATCGCCAGGGAATCCTATCACCTTCAGAAGAAATACATGGCCTTTTTTTGTTTTTTTGTCTCAGTCAAACACAATATCGGAGTGAGAGAGTAGCGTCCTCAGGTCTTCCTAATGTGGGGAGGATAATATGGCAGGAAACAGATTGTCGTTGTTTGCTGAGAAGACCCAGACGACCATCTCTGCCCCCACCAGAAGACATAGAAATCTCCGTATTAAGTATAAGTATCTAGGACAAGCTTCTTCATATTTGTAAGTATCATAGTTTACGGAATCATTCCCAGTTGATGTTTCTAAGTAATGAAACTTTACGTTTTTTCTAAAAGTAATTTCCTCTCTCTTCGATATGGGATGTAACGTATAAGAAAATAGAAATAGTTTCCGGATTGATATTATGAGTTTTTAGTGACTCTTCTTACTTAGAGAAGAGGAAAGGCTTTGATGCCGTGCCATGTAGAAAACTTTACCCTTAGAAATCCTTCAGTGTGTATGTAGATGTATTACATGATGTAGCGGTCAGCGTTACCTGCACTTATTAGAATCTTTGGGCGCGGCAGTCTGTCCAGAGTTCATCCTGCTGTTCGTCCTCCACTTGGAGGTGGGCGATGAATTGCGTATATGTCTTACGCTGCAACCACGGTTGAGTTAAGGCTACGTGATGTGCCAGTGTTAGTATAACCAGACGCAGGAGTAAGAAAGCCGAGTCGAATAGCTGAGGTGGTGAGACCTGACGCTTTGATGATTACCTGGCCTCGTAGGTCATTTTTTTTCTCATAGAATGATAGAAAATGGGGGAGACTGGTCAATATTACTGTGACCTGATGTTTTGGAGGAAAGTCTTGTCTGTGTTAGTGTGACCTTATGACGTGATGGGAAAATGGTAGAGGTTAGTAGCTGTTAGGGTGACCTAGTGGTATGCTGGGCTTCTAAGGAAGGTGTGGTCAGTGTGAGATGGTTGGTTACTACGCTCGTAAATCATTGTATGTTTTCACAGTTGACAGGAAGGAAATAGCGTCTGTTCTCGTCGTACCAGAGGAAAGTTCTACCTTCCTAAGGCTTCTCCCGCAGAAGGGATCTTGGGACTGACTCTAACGAATCCATGTTCGGGAGAATGGAAGAAAATAGAGTTTGTCTTGCATAATTCCTTCGGGAATCTAAGTGCCAGAAAGGTGGCCTGATTAACCTCGTCCTGCCGGAAAGGAAAAGAGCCAGGCTTTTTTTTTCTTGTAGGCGAAGCCTAATGCGTCTCAGACCCAAGACCTCACCTCCGAATACAAACAAGACTTCCGACTTTTTTCTTTATCTTGTACCACTTAATTAGGAGGGACCGGTCGTTTCATGTTCTCCACGACGCTGCGCCACACACACACACACACACACACACACACAGACACGTTCATTTCAGGAAGACAGAAAATACATCATTTTCCTTCGTTGTTTTACCCTTGTTTGTCCCTTTGGCTTCAGAGGAAAGTGAACAACGTGAGGGTGTGGGTGAACCTTCATGTAGGTAGGTCGTGGCTCCTAAAATAATGGCGATGGAGGGTTGGAAAGTCGTTGTTTTTGTACCTAAAGAGGAGGAAGGTGGACTTGGAGTTAGATATTTGTGAGGGTCGATAGGATTATTTTACAAATGGTTTTTAAGATAGTTCGGGGTTAAGCTGCAGTGAGGTTATGAAGGGAGGTGGTTGGTTACGTCCATATAACAGAACCACCGTTAAGAGAGTAAAAGGTTGACCTCAGTTTGATAGTGACCATTTTAATGGCGATGACATTTTCGTAGTGACAACATTTTCTTGGAGGGCATCATTCTCATAGTGGCCTCATTTTGATTGTGGCCTCATTGTCAGAGTTCAGCCAGTGTTTTGTCCAGTTAAGAAAGATCAATAGATAAAGATTTATTTCTTGTTGTCCTGTCTTAAAGGCGCAGGTCATGGGTCAGGACAGTTTATTTACGTCTTTTTCGAAAGACTTTTATTCAGATTATCTTATATACAAGATCCGTGTAATAAAATATTTAATATGTACGACTTGTTGAATGATAAAGACTTGCTGTTAACTTAGGTCAAGTTAATTAAGGTATCTCATTATCCACGATCCACTTCATTAAAGATTTTCATTACTCCAGGAACCTTTTACTGATTATATTTTTTGCTGCCAAAGGTCCGGTTAATCAAGATGTACAGTCACGAAATATCAGACAATGTGAAAGATTTGTTGCCTCCTGTTCGTTTGGTCAGGTATTCAAGATCCGATTAATCGAGGTTTTTTCATTATCCGAGACTCGAAAAATAAGCCGTATTATTATCCGGAATTCAATGAATCCAGATATCGTATCATCTAGGGCTCGCCTTGCCAAAGCTTCCATTATCCAAGAGCCAATTATTCGACATAGCAGTAATCTCCCTCCTGCATTGTCAGGAATTATCCGCCGCCCATCTGAGGTCAAAGGTTATTCCCATACCATTAGAGTTTTCCGCGTTATGTCTCCAGTAACGCTCAACTTTTCTCATGAGGTTGGCTAATGCTGGTGATGTGGTCATTGAGAGGTATGATCGTGCAGACTAAAGGCAAGTCGAGGGTTCGACTTCTCGACAACTTCTCCAGCAGCGTTTGTAATTAGCCTGAGAAGTCGGGACGCAAGAGAGGGTCTTGTCCGTCCCGTCTTAAACTTCAGGTGCATTTTTGCGGAGGGGTTCGTGTAATTTGCCTGTGATGGTTTCGGTACAAAGTTGTAAAGTGGGTTGTATGTGGAGACGACGGTAGGTACAGCCATTTAGCACGACGGTACCACCCTTAAAACACGAAGGGAACGACAGCCCTTTGGTGTAATGACGAAGGCTTTCATCTGATCTTCACAGGTTGAGGCCAAGGACAGGTCTGCGTCTCCAAAGGTTTTCTGCCGTCGTGCTCAAGAGGTATAGTGTCGTCTCTCAAGGTCGTGCCGTGATGCATTAAGTCGTTCCGTCGTGCTCATGTCGGGTTCATGCCTCTGTGGTGAGGTGTTGGATGTCTCTACTCTACGATCACACCTTTGTGCACTGAGGCAGTACCATCTTGCCCAAAGACCCGTACCGTCGTGTACCATCGTACCTAATGGACCGTACCGGCGTCCCTAAGGGTTGTACCTTCGTCCCCAAGGTTGTCTCACTGTGCTGAAGAGGAGGTTATCGTCAGTTATCGTTTTACAATACATTATGCAGACCAGACCCAGCCTTCGTACGCTGTTGCCAGCCAGGACGTTGAGCCATCATCCTCGGGAACATTAACTTGTGGCCGGGCCGACCCCGGCGCCGTAACTTGCCGTGGCTTGTATCGTATCAGCGTTCCGGTGTCACGGTGAATATTCCATTCCTCGCTGGCGCAGGCCCGTCGCGTCTCAAACCGTTGGGGAGGTGGGGGGAGGAGGAAAGAAAGGTCAAAGGAGCAGATAAGAAAGCCTCATTCCCCCGACCACCCATCTCCATGACGTAAAACGAACACCATTTTTTTTTTATCTGTTTTTAACTGATCATGTTCACAATGCACTGTTAACCATGTCCTCGTCGTAGGGTTGGCTTACTGGGCCAAAATATCTTGGTGGAGTTCATGCGTCGGGCACGTCGTGGCAACGTGTCGGACCGCGGCCCTTATGGTTCACTCTCCGAGGGTCGTTTACGTCAACAAAAGGCGGGATAGATACGCTCCTCCAGCAGCTGCGTCAGGAGAGAATGAGGCGAAAATGCACGATAAGAAATAGGCAAGAATGAACGATACGCCGATAAATATGGCCGCCGCTGCAAACCCCGTGATGGAGCTGTCCCAACAACCCTGATTTATGGAGGCAGAATTATCGCAGGTTCTGCCCGGGAGTGAGAGAGAGGGGGCAGAGGTAGAGGATGGGGTGAGGCAGGGGTTGGGGGGAGAGGGTAAGTAGGTTGTGGTGTTGTAAATAATGCCTGGAGAGTGGCAGGGAAGTGTGAGTGAGTGTAAACATGACTCGTGCTGGCTGGTGGTGGCCAGACGCCTCTGCTTATGCAAAGGGGGTCTGGTCTTGCACCACGCTCCCTGGCTACGAATAATTCCCTGATGTGCACTTTCCCCCAAGAATATACTCCACATTTTGCACTGATGACTACATGTAGTACATGCTGAGTACGTAGCCATTCTCAGGCGACGAGCGTGACAAGGGTGACACACATTTCCTCAGTGATCATGTAGGACACAGAGGAGCCGTTCATTGAGAAGCGAGAGGTTTTGTGAGTGCGTGTAAAGGGTTGCTTCCCTGCGTGGTAATGGTATGCCAGGAACTTTGTCCATGTTGATACCCGCCACAAAAATAGACTGAGCTCGATGAGGTGAGAGAATACATATTTTCCCGAGCGGCTTTCAAGAAAATGGTGGCTGACACTTTTGATAATGGCGGAATGACTTTATGGAACACTTTCCATTTTACTTTACGTTTTTGCCTGATGTTCATCACCCATGTATAACTTTCGCTGGACAAAACTTTTAAAATTCCGCCTTATATATTGTATATAAAGCCTCTGTATGTTGGATATATACTATAAAAGCTTCTGTATATAGGATATCTAGTATATAGAGCCTCTATAAGTACTATACGTAGCATATAAGACTACATATATGATATATAGTATATTAAGCCTCTGCATGTACTATACGTAGTATACAGAGCCTATATATATACTATACGTAGTACATAAAGCCTGTATACATTCGATGCGTTTTATAGAAACCATTATTTTTCTCAGTAATAACACCATCCATGGTTTCCATGATCTATATGTGTGTTTGTTCTTGGATTCAGTTGGTGTAAACACTTTGAGGTCATTCAGCCGTAGTTCGTCCCATAATTATTAAATTGATGAACAAGTTTCACGACACAACCAAATGAGGAACAAAGATAATGATAGATACATAATGTATATCTAATGATAACATCATACAACTATATTATGGTAAACCAAAGATGGAAACGTTATAAAGAATACTTTCTACATGTTCTGAAGAAAAATGTGTAGAAAATGGCTCGAGTGAAGATGGAAGATTACCTTTATGTACAGTGCATTACATAGAGAATTACAAAGAAATAGGATATAGTGCTAAGAAAACATGAGATATTGCTAATACGCCGACGTAACCTATTGATCACAGTGCTTACCTCCCCACCCACGAGAATTAAGACAAGATTTTTATATAGAACAGGGCTAACGCGTCGCGCTCATCGCAAGGATAGAGAAACAGAGAAAGAAAGAGAGAAGTAAGCGCGTGAACAGCAGCACAACCCCTCCCTGATGAAAGATGTGCCGTCATAAAGTTGAGGAAAAAATAAGCACATAAGGCCCACAGATGACAAATATCCCAGAATTATCACGTGGATCATCCGGGCCAGAACAGCGGCAGCCAGACCCGCTGCTCAGCTGAGCTGGTCATGAAGAAAACGGTACAAACCAACATATTTTCAGAATGTTGTCTGACCAAAATATCGCTGGCAACACTTGAACCACAAACCATCGAGTCGTGTACGTCATTATCACTAGGACGATCGTTTGGCACAAACGTGATCACGTAACAGGGATTGTAAACACAGTGATGATGATAAGATTCGTAGTTTTAAGAAATGATGGACCTTGGTAGAGAGAGTTGACATTAGCCATTTTGTCTTACGAAGCGTCAGTTTATCAACTTTATCATCAAGTTTACACGACTGTATATATTACTACATCTGTGAGCGTAAGTGTAATGGAAGACCTGAAAAGCTTTTCTGAAACTATCAAGATAAGCTTATCATCTGACGTGTGTCGAAAAATCAGTTTACACTAGTTCACTTGCAGGTCGATCTCTTGCGAGCTCACTTTGCATATGTTTACATGTCTCTCAGGAGCAACACAATCCTCTTAGATCGTCCATGAAACACTCAGAACACAAACTGAGTCTTCTTGTTATCCTCATGGACGTTCCAGCCAACGCCTGGAACATAAGCTGTGTCTTGGTGTCGTTATATATGCTGGAAACAAGATTCCGAACTTTTTTAAAAAGGCCTTTGTAGAGAGAGAGAGAGAGAGAGAGAGAGAGAGAGAGAGAGAGATAGAGAGAGAGAGAGAGAGAGAGAGAGAGAGAGAGAGAGATGAGGGAGCGTAAAAGCTATTAAGAAAATATCCGGATGAAACAGCCTTTGTTTAGAGAATTGTCAGCGTCCAAACTTTTATGTATCATGATAAGAGACGACCTTTGTAGAGGAAGATGTCTGCGCTCGAGCGCTTGAGAAAACATACTAAGAATTTAGCCTCCGTAGAAAGGAACGTTAACCCACACACCTCTGAAGAAAACACATCTTCAGAAATTTGCATTTGTTTGTTATAGAGAAATGAGAAAGTTGATTGCGATGGGATGAAGTGCGAGGTGTGTTATGAATCATGGAGGCCCTGAAGACACGATGCAGAGGGAGGCTGGGTTGGTGTTCGGGTGCACACGTACGTGTATATATAGGCAGTGTGATGGTACTTTGTGTTACTAATTAACTTCAGGAAGGAAACTAATTTGGTGGTTATGAACCTTCCACCTTCAATACGACGTGTTTGTACGCATCACTTAAAGTTTGTGTGTGACTTGCCCAGTGTGAGGAGGATAGGCCCCTCTGTCAGACAGTTGAGGGAGGCAGGCTGTTGCTGGACATTGGTTGTTAGTGAGTGATGACTGATTGGAAGGGTTGAAGACATTTAGTCAGGACAAAGCGAACTGTGATGCTTTGTGTTTTATCTGTAATCTTCGTATAGTCGGTCGTTGACTCAAGGGACTTTTACTGATGGAAAAGCTTTTCTGTTACTAGTTTAGTATTCATTATTATGAAGCTGTTGTTTGAAATGTCTCGTTCACTTTTCATCGTTTAAATGTATTTCTCTTACATTTTGGTTTTCACGTTTATGGATATTCAGGAAACTTGTGAACCTTGTGTACCGCAAAAGCTGGGTTATTGTCTTTAGGGAATCGAACTCTTTTAAGCTGGAAACAAGGATTGCCAGGGAATCGAACCCTTTCAAGCTGGGAACAAGGATTGCTGGTATTTCGTGTTGAGCTTATGTTATCGTCTTTTGGGAATCAAACCCTTTTAGGTTGGGAACAAAGATTTTTGAAATTTGTTGTTGAAAAATATATAGTAGCAAATTTGAATGTCTGTTATGATCGGCATGGAACACTTCCTGGAACTGAGATAAGATTTTGACGTCAATTTGTAAGGATTGTAACTCGTGTCTGGGCAAGGTAGGGGAAGAATCTCACCAGACTTATAGATGAGTAGAAACTATATTTCTCTGTCATTAAATGGAACATGTACATGTGAGTACTTGGGAAAACTGTATAACAAAGACATGATTGATTGCCTGTGACGAGGTTGTCTGGAATAGTAAGATTAAACTCATAATCTGTATAGAAAGAGAAAAGACAGTAGAGAAGATCTGTGCCGTGTGTACATATGTAACAATGTATCCATACGTGGTACCAGACTGCGTCTGCAGGTGGAGGTTATACCGTGAAGGTGGAGTCAACTTTGACTAGCCTGTATCATCGTCAGTGGACGGCAAGGAATACAGTCACCCTCGAGGACACTGTCGCTCCAGAGGAATCCATCATTCCCCTGCTCCTGTGTGGCGTGCAGCTGCCTCGGTGCTCTGCGTTGGAGCCATGTAGAAAACGGTCCTTTAGTTGTTTAATGATAATGAAATATTTTTGCACGTGTAAAATTCAAGGCACCAACATTGTGGGTGTTGGTACTTACCGTGTTCAGCCATGTGTCCGGACCTACATAGTTACCTGAACACGACCAATTCTTACTACCAATTATTTCAAAAGAATTTTAGAAAGTTTCGAGAACTTCATCAACTTCTACAATAACTACAGAAAACTATCGTTATTTTTTTCATTTTTTCTTCTCATTTTCTCCCATCTTTTTTATTCAATCTGTGTGAAAAAGAACTTTTCAGGATTCGGTTATTACATTACGAGACGCGACGTAATGATACTTTTTCCCTGATTAATCTGTTAGATGATCAGTAACAGCGTTTTTCCTTGATTAAAGGAGCGATCTTACAAATATATTCATAAAGGAAATCCTTTAAACGATAACCCCGGGAGGAGAGACAACAAAATTGCAGTTTTATGTACACGTTCAAAACTCTCTCTCTCTCTCTCTCTCTCTCTCTCTCTCTCTCTCTCTCTCTCTCTCTCTCTCTCTCTCTCTCTCTCTCTCTCTCTCTCTCTCTCTCTCTCTCTCTCTCTCCCTCCCTCCCTCCCTCCCTCCCTCCCTCCCTCCCTCCTCTCCTCTCTCTCTCTCTCTCTCTCTCTCTCTCTCTCTCTCTCTCTCTCTCTCTCTCTCTCTCTCTCTCTCTCGTCGAGTAACGAGGGCTCGGAACAGGTTCACTATTTTTACCTCTGCTCCCTAACCCAGCTCCAGCTCGGCGTCGGTTGGGTCGATGGGAAGTTGTGTCAGTTTGGGTCATAATCCTGCGTTGCCTTACGTCGTTGTGAGCCTAGGAACATTCCCCCTCTCGGAACGCTCAATGCTCTCTCGTCGTGACAGCCCAAGAGCATCTTTGTCAAGAGTTGAATTCACAATGAAATAAATTTTCTGGCGAGAATCTGTGCACACTTGAGGTGGGGGAATGAGGCGATTTTTGCCGTATTCTCTGTCTATTTTGAGAGAAAAAAAACAAACCAAACCTGGCCATGATTCTTATAGATTTAAGGACATTTCAGCAATAATGTTCATAATGGAGAGAATGTAATCAGATGAAGTAGATTCGATAGATTGATACAGCAAGCTCGAGCGAAGATGTCTCATGAAGTGATGGTGGAGAGAGAGAGAGAGAGAGAGAGAGAGAGAGACGAGGGTTGTGAGCCAGGCGGACGATGTGATGGTTTGAGGACGTGTTTCAAGGATCAGTCTTCTGGTCACCAAGATATAGACATTACTGGGAGGCATCCAGGCCGCTCCCTCACCACACAGAGAAATATTGAATATATATATATATATATATATATATATATATATATATATATATATATATATATATATATATATATTACCATTCATCTATTCATATAATTCCTTTTCATTTCATTTGTTTGTTTCGTTCATTTGCATTCATTCTTTAAGTTATTTATTGACTTCATTAGTTGTATTTTTTTATTCTTAGAAAATCCTTCAGTCAGCTGGCGATCCTGATCTGAATGCGAGTTGAAAAAGATGAATTAAGAAGTAGGTCGAACCACGGATGATGGAACAGGTTAGAATGAAGTGAAAGAATGAAGATTGACGTCATCTGTGTATGAGAGAGAGAGAGAGAGAGAGAGAGAGAGAGAGAGAGAGAGAGAGAGAGAGAGAGAGGTTTTATTTTCTTAAATAGAGAAAGTCATTTACAAAACGTAAGAACGGGAGGGGAAAGCGACAGCCCATGGTGCTCCAGGGTCGTACGTTCGTGATCTGGGTCGTACCCTCGTGCTTTGGGGTCGCACGGTCGTGCTCCAGGGTCGTACGTTCGTGACCTGGGTCGTACCCTCGTACTTTGGGGTCGTACGTTCGTGACGTGGGGTCGTACCGTCGTGATCAAGAGGCCGGTGGTGAATCATGTTCACTCAACCTTGAATTTGATATTCTTCATCCCTGAGTTAATGGTTGGCCGCCTCTCCCTCGCTGAACCAGTAATCCTTGTGTGGCTTTCCAGATTTATGTGTGTGTGTGTGTGTGTGTGTGTGTGTGTGTGTGTGTGTTGAGTCAGCAGTGAGGAGCTTGTAATAAAGGTACCTGTGCCTCGATGTTTTTAGTCAAATATTATCAATATGATTTTTTTTTTATCTATCAGGTTGTGTGATGGACCTGAGGAAGAAAATGACAGCTGCCTCGTCTACTCACATCACAAGGTAAGCTTAATGACGTAGATATTCCAGGCTGTCTGATGTTTATATTGATTTCATCTCTTGCCTTTCCTTCCTCTCTCTCTCTCTCTCTCTCTCTCTCTCTCTCTCTCTCTCTCTCTCTCTCTCACTGTAACCTGTGCTGTTCATCAAACTCTGTACAGATTGTAGTTTGATGTTTCGTGGATATAGAGGTAAGTTGTTTGTGTTCGACAGTAGAATTATTTTAGCTATGATAGAGGCCAGGTTGTGACGTGAAATAACAAAGTTGTGATTCCTTTTGTGTGGTAGTGAGGTACTATAATCGAAATCCTTGAAAATCAAATTGGTCGAAAAGCGAAATATTAACATAGGAGCGTTATTCTTTCTTGCGTGTGTTTGTTTACGATTTGATATAACATAGAAATTATGCAATGAAGTTTTTGGTCGTCAAAAACCAGGTAATGGAAGGTTGTACTCACCGATCGTTCTGTGGGAGCGGGAAACCATCTAGTGCCCAGGAGATGGTGGGTGTTGGGGTACCAGAGGCGATGCACTTGAGGGAGACACTCGGCCCAGGAGTGAGGGTTTGGCTGATGAATTTGTACTCGAGCTCTGGCGGCGAAGCTGTGGGAGAAGAGGACGTGATGTTAGAATCCTGTCATAACCCCCTGAAGCATAGGGGTACGACTTGACGACCCTTGAGTACGACTTGACGACCCTTGGGTATGATAGTAGAACCTTTGACCCCAGAGGTAGGCCATCATACTCAAGAGTCGTAGCCGTCGTTCTTAAGGTCGGACTTCCGTCTTCCTCAGGGGTCGTACCGTCATGTCGAGGATAGACTTTGTGCCCTATCAAGTCTCACACTTGGATCGTGTTTACGTCTTCAAGGAGGACCTCCTCCAACTGTCACGTCGTGCTATACTCCAGGGTCTACACACGTTACCTCCACCTCCTGATGGCAGAATATCTTGCCTCAGGGGTCCCACACTGGGGGTAGCCATGCCATAGCCTGGGCTGGTGAGGGAGAGGGTTCTCGATCAGGGAGGTGAAGGGGGAGGGAGAGGAAGGTGGACTACGTATGTCCGTAGTTAGACATACCAGCGGACAGCCAGCTGAACCAGCCGACACCTTGTGACTCCGTTCGAGATTCCCTCAGGGGTGTCCACGTCCAGGGACATGTCCCTCACTGACGACATAATGAGCCTCCCGAGGGTGTGTGCGTCCAGGGACATGTCCCTCACTGGTCAGGCATATTTGAGCCTCGCAGGGATGTGTACGTCCAGGGACATGACCCTTCCTGACAGATATACTGAGTCTCCCAGGAGTTGGTGCTTCACCTCACTGGTTCATTACATCAGGAATTCGGTAAGTCTACCTGTGGTGTGATGCTCGCTAGGGGGCCACATTGCTCTCTCTCTCTCTCTCTCTCTCTCTCTCTCTCTCTCTCTCTCTCTCTCTCTCTCTCTCTCTCTCTCTCTCTCTCTCTCTCTCTCTCTCTCTCTCACACACACACACACACATCAAGATATATGTACACTCAAACTGCCCACCATAACCGACTCCCTGACATGTCCCACCTACTAAAAGTGTAATGTTATCAGATGTTACGCTCACTGAAGGGTACCATAGTAAAATGTTACGCACACTTCGGTCATAAAGAACGCCAACCACTGTTTTAAAAATACATTTATGTCCCTCGCCAAAATCCACGTTGTGCAGATTTGATAGTGACGCCACTTTACACTTCCACGCTAAAACACACCCATCTTTCCCTCCTGGTGTTCACATGAAAGCATTTTCACAGACACGGGAGAGGGATACACCTAAACACACGTTACGCTTGCTCGAGGGCCCTAGCGTGGCATCAATCACGCCCACTCAGGGGCCACTACAAGATATACAAGAGTAACAGTCATGGCGCCGTCAGCGGTTATCTCGGGCCGACCCATTTTTCTTCCTATATCTCCCCCAAATCCCTGAGGAGATAGCGTTGGTTGCTGGCATATTGGCTTCTGGTCCTTGCCTAGCCATCTGGAAGACCAGCTCGGGATAAACGATGCCTCGGGAGCGACAGATGGGTGTTTACTTCATCTGGGTTACTCATGCACCTTCATAACCCGAAGACCTTCAATAAACCGAACCTCAGGAGCCCGTTACTACGTATTTTGATTTCTTGTTCGAGACCCGATGGATTGAAGTAGGATTATATGAGGCTGGATAACCCCAGATTTGCGTTCCTCTATGATTGTAAGAGCAGTAGAGGGAGGGAGGTGGGATCACCGCTGTTCGTAATCTGTCGTCTGTTAACTGCTTTCTTGACCTCTGTATTTTCCCATCTGCATAATATGAGGGGCGGGCTCTATACTAGTGGGGCCCCATCTCTTGAACGACCCATGCCATCAAGTTGTCTTGTTAACCATTTTATAGCCCAGGCAGTTACCGTTCCTTTTCTAGTGTGTTTCAGCCATCCATCACCCTAGCGGTAAATCAGTTCTTTACGTCTTAACGAACCTTCTTCGTCTTTGTGGCCTCGGGTTCGTCTCGTGCTGCACCTTATGACGAGCTGTTCACTGTCAGCGTCAGCCAACTGATGTAGGAGCTTGAAGGCTGTTGAGCAGTCATTCGTCTCTGTTATCTCCTCAGTCATGAACTCAGTGTAGCTCAGCTGTGTTATACTCCATGTTGATGTTCTGTGGATCTTCTCAGTCAGATGGTTGTGCTTCTTTACGTGTGGACTTATGAAGCGTAGTCCAGTTTTGGTTTAATGTATTGTACGCATGTTATGAATAGCTTACCACACATTTCCCCATCCTTATACATGAATCCGGTTCAAATATACTACTATTACTACTACTACTACTATTACTATTACTATTACTATTACTATTACTACCACTACTACTACTACTACGACTACTACTACTACTACTCCTGTTACCACTACTATTACTACTACTATTACTGTAAATCTATCATCAAACAGTCAAACAAATAGAAAGATACAGACATTTGGACACACGTACAGCCACTCACTATTGTGATTAATTAGTATCACTTTTTTTTCCTTTCCAATAATGAATTTGTAAAATATTAGGAGAACGATATTTCATACCTTCATTGAGGCTCTACAGTTATAGGGATTCCAAGGATGGCGGGATCCTTCCTCTGCCCATCACGTAAAGGTCACCCATGGTGTCCAGTGATCAGGGGAAATGTGATGAACTTATGTGATTAATGATCTTATCATTGCCGGTGCTGGGCCTTTGTGACGTGGAGTATAAATGTATAGAAGACATTTTTGTTTATGCTTGAAGGCTCTTGGTAAGGACGTAAGTCCTCTTCAAGGCCAGACCTTGTGTGGAATCTAAGATTAGTTAGAAAAGTAAGAGAGAAGAGGAAGTACAATCAAATGTCTTTTTGGGAAATAGAAAACCTGCCTTGTCAAAAGGGTCGTCGTCGTTTGGGAGGGCACGATAAGGCAGAGAGTACTATAGCTCACCAGTCTTATTAAGGCTTAATGGATTGTTATCTCTTTGTGCAGACGTATTGCCAGAATCGAATACTCGTTGGTTCGTTCCTTGGGTCAGAATTCAAACCGATTCGTCCCTGGCTTCACTCAGCTTAGCCGAGCAAGACGCATCGGGTATTGCTCCCGCCATTACGACCCTGGTCTCGCCCACAGGCAGGGGTGAGGATCGGTCCCCTCCTGCCATGCAGAACGTGTCTCTAAGACCCATTGGTGCAGCACGGTGGACCCTGAGTGTGCCGGAGTGTCGTTGGAGGGAGATCCAGCACTGGGGTCAGGGTTCACAAAGCATTGCAGATCGATCAAGTTTAATTACTTCGTGTAAACGACCTGGTCTTGGATACCAACTTGGGTCGTGTTTTGAGGAAGGAGCAGTGTTGACGACTGGGACCTCCGCTCATTTACTTGAGTCATGTAAGTTACTGTAGGGGACGTGACTGGTTCAGGAAGGGTTGGGTACATGGCAGTAGAGTCTTTCCTTGTGAGTTGAACCTGACCCTTAAGGATCAAGTCCTATGCCAGGCCATCATACAGCAGGGTCGTTCCGTCGTGCCCAAGGGTCGTAACGCCAAGCTCAAGGGAATAATAATTCTTTTGTTTCGTTATTGTTAGTGGGCCGGAGGTCGTCCAGCTGAAATGAGGAAGAATATGGTAAATGACCTGACGCTTGTATAACTCATCGTTCTGCTGCGCCACTTGTCTGGTGTGGTACACCGAGTGAAGGGATTGTTCCATACTTTAGTTCGTCGGATTAGAATCTGAATTTTGGTTGATATTACCTTCCAGGCAACACGTCTTGCCTCTGACAAGGGTATCATCGTTGATTGTGTGAATGAAGATATATCCAGTGAGCTCTACCACTTGGGACTCTGGTAATATTGATGTTCCGAAAGATTATTTCCTGGGAACTGCAGCATCATCCAAATTCCATGGCATTTTGTAAAGCTCATATTTCCAAGGGTGTTTGGAGTCAGTCTGGTCTTGCAAATTTCGGTAGCTACAAATAAGGGGAAGATTTCTCTGCAAAGAGACGAAAATTGAGCAAAATGATCGTAAGAGACTCCAAGTATTCATATACTGATATGGTGAGCTTATCATAATAATGGTAAATGTGGTGATGAAGTAATAGAGTTGGTATGGTAACTGGTTGTTTGTCTGCATTGTATGATTACATTTGTATGAGACGTGTATGAGGGCGTTGTTAGGTTAGACTGGCACATGAGGTCGTCAGACTGACATATGAGGGCGCCAGACTTTCCTATGAGGGCATCAGACTTACATATGATGACGGGGCTGGATCAGACTGGCGTGACTGACGATAGAGTCGAATCAGAGTGGAATAAGACGACAGGGTCTGGCGGTCGGGTCAGCGACGCGCGAGAGAGTAAAGGTGACAGGGGCCAAGGGCAGTAAACTAGCTTGTCCGTCATCTCCTGGGCCAATGCTCGAGGGGCGCCTCAGCTGTCGAAACCCTCCCGTCGCGCGGACCAGCCAGGCGTGGGAGGAACGGAGGACCCTGTGTGCCCCAGAGGGCGCGGGAGGAGGAGGAGGAGGAGGCGCGGAGAGTGGTCGTGTGTGAAATCACGGGGCTGGGAAGTGTTGTGACGGGTGAATGATAAAATTGGGATACCAAGAGGAGATCTTGACGTGTGTGACGTGTGTTCGAGCCAAACACTGAGTAGATGTATGGCGAGCCGAGGTTCGATGCTGGGAGAAGAGGTGGATAAGGATATCTACAGAAGGTATATATATATACATGAAAGGGGGCTATTGTGGATGTGTAGGTAAGTAGGTAAGGATATAAGAGCATGGGTGGGTAAAGATTTGAAGGATGATCGGAAAGGATGATTTCCATGTGTTGTTTAAGAGGAAGGTAGTTATGAAAGATATAGTAAAAACAAGTGACTAATGATATATAGTAATAGGAATGAGAAGATATGCGAGTGAAAGCCAGTGATGTATAGAAAAAGCAGTCATGGAAGTATGATAGGTTGGCTGGTCGGTTGGCTGGTTGGTCGGTTGGTTGGGTGGTTGGTTGGTTGGGTGGTTGGTTGGTTGGTTGGTTGGTTGGTTGGTTGGTTGGGTGGTTGGTTGGGTGGTTGGTTGGTTGGTTGGGTGGTTGGTTGGTTGGGTGGTTGGTTGGTTGGTTGGTTGGTTGGTTGGTTGGTTGGTTGGTTGGGTGGTTGGTTGGTTGGGTGGTTGGTTGGTTGGTTGGGTGGTTGGTTGGTTGGTTGGGCTTTAGACATCATTAATTGCAAGGGTCATTAAGGCCGTTAACTTTACGCTACGTCCACCAACCGGAAAGTAGTTTATATAAAACGGGTTAAGGACCTGTGTATGGAAGGTTAACTTAGGCTGTGTTACATGGGCATCCTGTGGTGGTCCAGGAGTGTGGTTAAGTATTTCTGAGTTATGATGGATAAGTTTGGTGTGAAGCGAACGTAGAGCGGTCGGTGTTATTCATACTTATACATTTAGAAAACATTAATACTGGAAGCATAAAAGTACGTAGCAAAGTCAATGCATTGTGTTCTTTTTACCGTAATTATGAAGGTTTTTCCATATTTCTATATTACTGAAATGACAATAGGAAAAATATGGACTTTCATCACGGGTAAATTTTTTGTGTGTGTGTTCAAGCCAATTACCAAAAGAAAAATTGGCACTTTTGCGGTTTACTTGTAAAGTGTGTGGCAATGAATGTGTCCCATATCATAGAAACTTATTAAAGATGTTAGAAAAAAGGACAATTTTTCAATGAAAAAAATAAAATCATTACAAAGAGGAAATGAAGACCTGAACGTTGGAACATTGTATGGTGCAAAATATTTAACGTTAAAAGTGCTCTCATAAAATCTGCTCCAGATATTTTTCCTTTTTTGTGGGGGGGAAGGGGTCAAAGGGGCTCGTGGTTTTAGAAATATTTGAAGATACGAAAGATATCCAAAGGTAATTTCTCGAGTGTTATCTTCCTTCTGTATAGAAACATTAAGGGTATTTCTTTTTCTTAAGTGGAGTAAATTGATGCGTGTCTGAACTCATGTTCATAAACGGACTCCTAGCTGAATGGATGTGGAACACCCGTCAAACATGTGTTGAATGTGTACCATTTTTCCCCTGGCACACATTACCATTACCTTCCCACGTATATCTTGATACACCAGGTCGTCCCTCCCCGGCTGCCACGAATATAGATCAAATAGCCATGGTGACATCACGTACCCTTTGCCCGCCGTCACCTGGAGCATTACCGTTGCTGTCCGTGACGCATCGACGGGCCTTCCGAGGGTGAGCCCGCATTAGTTCGAATCCTGGATACGGCACTCGGTACTAAGTCAGCCCAGCTGCTCATCCTCCATAGGTGCTTACATGAGTATATATATATATATATATATATATATATATATATATATATATATATATATATATATATATATATACACACACACACACACACACACACACACGAACATAGCAGTCTCATGATACGAGAAAATGGAAGCACTCAGCTGGCAAGCTACAAATTCCATACTTCTTTGCTGACAGGAGCATCATATCTTCAAGAATCCTCCGGGGAAATTAACGTGAACAGACTAACCTCCTGAGTAAATATCAGCTGAGAATTTCCTCGTAAAGTAGGGAGAGTGCTGTCTTGTCTGCTCCAGCAGCAGCAGCAGCAACATGGGCCGAGGAAGCGACTTGCATAAATATCTTTTTATGAGGCGAGAGGAATGTAGTAGCTGGAGATTACTGTCTTAAACCTGCTGGCTGGTATAATGTATAGGAGGGCAATGGCTGGCTTGCTCTCTCTCTGTCCGTCTGTTTGTCTGCACTTTCTCACGCGCAAACCCTGACTTCATGGTAATATATTCAGGCATTTAGTCGGACGTACTCTCTCTCTCTCTCTCTCTCTCTCTCTCTCTCTCTCTCTCTCTCTCTCTCTCTCTCTCTCTCTCTCTCTCTCTCTCTCTCTCTCTCCAGAGCTAGATTATGAGTGGTCACCACAGTTAGAGATGCTCAGAGAACTCGCACAGAAAATGTATAAGAGGGAGCCAAGGATGGTACCAGATTTAAGACAGCTGGGTAATACTGAGGGATTATTGGCCATCGGATTGTCCATCATGGAGGAGAGAAGAGTAGAGGGTGGTTCGAACCTAACCTCTGAGTTTTTATACCAGGTTGATCATGTCAACAATGACCAACTCGTTGGAAGGTACAAGGGCAGAACATGAAGTTAGGCAAGAACCGTGTTAGAAAAGATGTAAACAAATGATTTAGCTGTAGAAGAGCAAAATGAATCATTGGCATAGAATTAGTAACGAACTTGTGAATGTGTACTGCAGGCAGAAGTTGGAAAAAGTCATGAGACATTGAAGAATGTTTAAGAGATGCGACCTCATGTCGTAAAGCTACGTAATTATATATGGGTATTTATTTTCACGCACGCCAGAGTATATTTGCTTTATTGACTATATTTATCATCTATCACTTTCAGCGCGGTTGCAAGCCCTTCCCAGCTAAAATGATAAAAGCAGTGTCAGTGTCTCTTCCTACGACGTTACATATCAAAATGGAGCTTCTCTGTGGTGTCAGTTAATCATTTCTGAACTAGATGTATAACACAAGGAAAAGGTGGACGCAGACCAGCAACAAGAGAGAGTTGAAACGTAGTATAATTGTGATGTGGTCAGCACGAGCGAGTCGGGGTCAGTTTTCTCTCTTGTGTACCCTGGACATAAGGGTCAGAGTAACGTGCATGGATATACCCCGTGGAGGAATGTTGTTCATCTACGTTAAGTGTTTTGTAATTGTGGAGTAACGCGATACGCCAGGTGTGTGTTGATAATGTGACACCCGCGGGTGTAGATTGGGGAGTTGTGGAGTGGCGGAGGGAGGGTCCAGTGTACCGTACACATGACCTGGGATGTTGGCCTTAACGTTGTTACTGTCTAGCATTGTCATCACCCACTCCCATCACTACTGTTACCACAGCTCCTGCTGCTGATGGTGATGGTGATGATGATGATGATGATGATGGTAGTGATGGTGATGATGATGATGATGATGATGATAGTGATGGGATGATGATGATGATGATGATGATAGTGATGGGATGATGATGATGATGATGATGATGATAGTGATGGGATGATGATGATGATGATGATGATAGTGATGGGATGATGATGATGATGATGATGATGATAGTGATGGGATGATGATGATGATGATGATGATAGTGATGGGATGATGATGATGATGATGATGATAGTGATGGGATGATGATGATGATGATGATGATGGTAGTGATGGTGATGATGATGATGATGATGATGATGATAGTGATGGTGATGATGATGATGATCGTGATGATGATGATGATGATGATGATGATGATGATGATGATGATGATGATAGTGATGGGATGATGATGATGATGATAGTGATGATGATGATGATGATCGTGATGATGATGATGATGATGATAGTGATGATGATAGTGATGATGATGATGATGATCGTGATGATGATGATGATCGTGATGATGATGATGATGATGATGATGATAGTGATGGGATGATGATGATGATGATGATGATAGTGATGATGATGATGATGATGATCGTGATGATGATAGTGATGGGATGATGATGATGATGATGATGATGATAGTGATGGGATGATGATGATGATGATGATGATAGTGATGATGATGATGATGATGATGATGATGATAGTGATGGGATGATGATGATGATCGTGATGATGATGATGATCGTGATGATGATGATGATGATGATGATGGTAGTGATGGTGATGATGATGATGAAGATGATGGTGATGATGATGATGGTAGTGATGGTGATGATGATGATGATGATGATGATTGTGATGATGATGATATGGAACTGTTGCTATATAACGAAGGATATCATTTCGTGTTATGTAGCGTCTTATCATCTTGTGTTATCTAACGTCTTTTATCAAAAGTTATTCTTGATGTCCCTTCAAGATATCGCAACACTTTAAGAAGCAAAACTCTCACTCACACAAAGATAACTTTTGGAAAAAGAAAAGAAAGTTTTTTTTGCAAGATTTTGTCTTATTTGCCTCTACAATATCAAATACAGATGATATAATTGTGTTCAGGGGTAATTGACTCTATATGCAAAATAAATCCAATTTTGCCTCGTATTTTCATTTCTGGCACAGAATGAATCATTAACTTTAAAGTTTTTTTTTTCCATAATTTGCTGCAGCCAATTATGGTTATTTTTATTTGTCGTCGAGGATTTGGTGGCAATCTGTTGATGAAATTATATTTACATACGTTGTTTTCATTGTTGTCTGCATGATTACGTGAAAACCCTTCGTTTGCTGTGTGTGATTCTGACTAGTTGAATGTTAATGAAATAAATGGGAATAAAATAATGGGGAGTTCCTGATTATTTTTGTTCGTGAGGGAAATGGAATTTAAACATGCATAATGTTGATGACGTGTGTAGTCATGTATGTTGCAGGTATGTGGGATGTTTCATGAGTGGTGTACGTCATGTATACGAAATGTGTTAGGATGGAAAAACATGTATGATGTAGTTCCATGATGTGACATGGGGAAAGTTACGAGATGACCTGATTCAGGTCACGAGATAACCTAGGGGTTAGGTTATGCATAAACATTGTTTATATTGATAGCCTAACTCCATGACTACGTACGTATAGGTATAGTATAAAGAGTTTAATGCTAAGCATTATTCTTAGTAACCAGGGAAATGCCATGCATCCTTCTCATACAAGTGTACATACAGGTAAGTATAAGTTCATGTATTTCAGGAACGTATCGTGGTCACTGCTGTAAAACTAACTATAAATCTGGGAAAGTATAATGAAGGGAGACTTACTTGCGATAATTTGCATGTACTGATTACTGCATAGTGAAGTACCCAGCGAGAAATCCCTGTATAGATTGCTCGATGCGATTTTTTTTCTCTCAAACGTCGGCACTGGCAAAAGCACCTGACAGGACCAGTATATTTGTGTATAAACTGGTCAGTCGCTTTTGAAAAAGACGTCAGTTTGACTATGAATATTCATGAAGAAGACTTGAAGGTTGTTGAAATATTGGTATGACATGACGGGCGAATATCCCAAAAAGGATATTCTGTTTTGTTTAATGCCAGAGTGGAGAATAGGTCAACCAATAGAACCCGGGATATTGGGATTTTGTAACCTCTTGAGGTCAACGGTACGATCCTTGAGCATGAGGGGACAACGGTCGGACCCTTGAGCACGACAGAACGACCCTTGATAACTACGTTACGACCCATGAGCACGACGGAACGACCCTTGATAATTACGTTACGACCCTTGAGCTCGACGGTATTACCTTTAAGAACGAGCGACGTTGCGACCCTTGGATATGATGACCAGGACTTTCAATTTACCCTTAAGGTTCAGGTCAGAGGTCACGCCATCGTATCTAAGTATCGCATGGTTGTTCTTAATGGTAGTATCGTCGCGCTTTGGGGTCGCACTGTCGTGCTGGGAGGTCGTATTGTAGTGCTGGAAGGTCGCACCGTCGTACTGTAGTGCTGGGAGGTCGCACTGTAGTGCTGGGAGGTCGTACCGTCGTACTGTACTGCTGGGAGGTCGTACCGTCGTACTGTATTGCTCGAAAGTCGTACCGTAGTACTCAAAGGCCGTACAATTTAAGGTTACATGTTGTGTTGATAACATATCTGTCCCAGATGTTAAAATCTGCATCGTTTCCAAATGATATTAGGCAATGCATTTTATACTCTGGTGACCAAAACAATCTTCTTCTTTCCTTATTTTCTAAAAATCAAAGAGATTGATCATTTTTTTCTTCATAGATGGTCTCATTCCGTCCGTCAACCAACATATATGAAAAACGACCTGAAATAAAGTATCTTAAATTAGTTCCATCTCTCGTTGTCTCGTCATACTCGCTGTTTTTTTTATACCTGACCAACACGGGGGGACGAATATCTGAGGGGAAGATGTCACGCCGAGACGACTCAAGCTTTAAGCTTCCCCTGGGTCCAATATTTGATGCATGACGCTCACCACGCGCACCCCAGCCTGATCGCTTCGTCACCCCTGCACACACACACACACACACACACACATGTGCTGGCCACGCCTCAGGTATATTGCCTGAGAGGTCGTTAATTCCTTCAGAAGGATGGTACGACCCTTTAGCTCGACGTTACGATCCTTGAGTATGATGACCTGGTCTTTTTTTCCACGTGACCTTTGAAAGGTGCCGCGTCAAAAGTCTGGCCATCATGTTGAATGATCGTACGTTCGGCCTCAAGTGTTGTACCGTCGTACATCGTGTCTCATCAGGTCGTTTGAAGTAGTTTCTCGTTATGCCATGTTATTGTCACGTGATGCCGCCCTCACCTCACATCACTTTTCATCGCATAGCATCACATCATCGCATCAGATCCTTCATAGCGCCACGTAACCGAATGCAATGCACATTAGTGTCACATTTTTTCCTTCGTTCAGCAGTCGCATCACATGACCACTTTACATGACGTCCTCACATCAGTAATCTTCACATCTGACTATATCATGACCGAATATTATTGGAGTACCTCACACCTCCTCACATGACGGTCCGTCACATTACACCCCGCCACATCAAAGCCCGTCACATTGCATGCCGTAACATGAAGCTGCATCACATCACAACTCGTCATAACCCATCCCGTAACATCTCACCGCGTCACATCACATCCCACAAAAGAAACACTTGAGCGCTTGACCAGGAGAGGGGCGGCCTGGCACTCAAACCCATGTTGGCTCTCACTAACTTCGGTCAATCCAAATTCTTAGATTCGTCTCAAGTTTTGGCGAGTTTGCCCGTGGTAGGGAAAAGTTAGCCAGCCAGAACTGGCCAATAGAGACTGCTGGATTTACTTTGGCTGTCCTGTGCTGTTGAGTAGACTGGAGAGAGAAAGGTAAAGTTGTAGTTCTTGGTCTAAATGATGAGCGAATTTGGTAGTCTTTGACAAACTGGGTTGGTTTCGTAATGTATAAATGATTATTAAACTTTAGAATATTTATAGGGAAAATATAAAACCAGAATCTTAAAATTCAAACCAGTTTTTTTTTTTTTTCTTTTAGATGTGATCCATTAGTTTAGGGACAAGATTGTAAGTAGAGTTGACTTACAATGCAGTGACTGGACATTTCTCTAAACTTAACTATTGTATTGCTTATTTACCACACTTACTGTATTCCTGCTCTAAGAACAGTGCTATTGTATTGTTTCCTCACCACACTCACTGTATTCGAGCATCGCCACACATCTGGTGTGTTCTTTCCTCACTACACGTGTCATGCATGTTCCTGCTTCGTCCACTCACTAGACCTGTACAGCGGAGCAGCATTGCCAGCAACAGCTGTAGACCTCACCACTAGCGCCGCCGCCCCCCCCCCCCCCCCCCCCCCCAACGTTCTCCATTAGAGACATTGGCAGGAACTCAGAAAGTTCGCCACAATTCCTGGCGACAGACATAGAAAATTTCCGACAATCGTTAACACTTCATAGGTTTTATTGGTTTAGTTATCTGGACGTTAGCGCGGACGACACCAGTGGTGTGGAGGTGTTGGAGACACATTGTGAGGTGCGGAGTAGTGAAGTGTAGGAGTGTGAGGTGGAGCAGTCAGAGTGTGGGGTACAGAGGTGTAGAGGTGCAGTGTAAGGTGTAGGAGGTGTGAGGTGTGTAGCAGTCAGAGTGTGGGGTACAGAGGTGTAGAGGTGCAGTGTAAGGTGTAGGAGGTGTGAGGTGTACAAGTGTAGTCGCCTCGAGAACAGTTATCCACCCAACAAGCCTCGTGTGTAACCAAGAATTCACCCTGATCGGGTGTGGGTCACGAGAACTCTTCTGTCAAGAACTGCTGTTGCTGCAGCATGGAGGTGGACAAGCTTAGGTACACATATGTAATTGCTTCACGCCGTTTATGTAACCGCAGTCGTAAACACACACACACACACACACACACACACACACACATATGTATGATTACCACATAACCTCGTAAAAATATGCTGACACGTACGTGTAAGTTCACACTTACGCAGACACACAGACACACACCAGGAGCTCATCAGGAAGGCCACCTCCACCTTCCTCCTCCTAAGTTTCGCTTCTCCTCCTCGAAAACAGTCGCTAATGAAATTTGTCCGGAAAACTGGTCTTTACCAGAATTACCTCCGGACAAAAACGGTCCTTTTCTTCGATAGAAAATTATGTCGCCGCTCCGTTCCAGTTTTTCCCCCTGGCGTGTTTGCTAAGTAAATCGCTTTCGCAATCAATTTTTGTTTGTTTCATTTTCTTCCAGTAGGAGTAAAGGAGGAAATGGTGGAGGTTGCAGGGGATGGGGAGAAAGGGATGGGGGAAGGGGGTGGGGGGGTATTGGGAGTTGATGAGTTGGAAGAGAAGGAGGAAATGGAGAAGAGAGGAGAGAAGAGTGAGGAGAGGTATTAGGAGGTGCGAATGAGGGGATAATTAGGAGGATGAGGACAAGCAAGACAGGGAAGAGGAGAAGATTAGAAAGACGGAGAAGGAGCATGAGAGAAGGAATAGTGGAGGGACGAAGAGGAGGAGGAGGAGGCGGAAGACGGATGAAGAGAGGAGCAGATGGAGTTAGGGAGGAGGAAAGGCGGGAGGATAGAGGGAAGAGGAGAATATGGAGGAAAGGGGGAACGAACAGGAGAAGAAAGGCATCCAACCAGGGAGGTAAGACAGCGGAGGAGGAGAGTGTGTAGGTTGAAGAGAAACAGCAAGAATGAAGGAAGGAGACGAGAGAGATGAAGAGAAGGAAGAAAAAAGGAAGGGCGTAATGATGTGGAGGAGGAGGTGAAGGAAGAGGTGGAATGGAGGGGGTAGGGGGGATGGAGGGGGTAGGGGGGATGGAGGGGGTAGGGGGGATGGAGGGGGTAGGGGGGATGGAGGGCAGGAGAATGAGAAGTTAGTGCGAGGAAAAACGTGGAACGGTACAGGTTGTCAAGCTTAAGCTGCGGACTGTGCCAGTTGTCAAGCTTAAGCTGGGGACTGTGCCTGTTGTCAAGCTTAAGCTGGGGACTGTGCCAGTTGTCAAGCTTCAGCTGGGGACTGTGCCTGTTGTCAAGCTTAAGCTGGGGACTGTGCCAGTTGTCAAGCTTAAGCTGCGGACTGTGCCAGTTGTCAAGCTTAAGCTGGGGACTGTGCCTGTTGTCAAGCTTAAGCTGGGGACTGTGCCAGTTGTCAAGCTTAAGCTGCGGACTGTGCCAGTTGTCAAGCTTAAGCTGCGGACTGTGCCAGTTGTCAAGCTTAAGCTGGGGACTGTGCCAGTTGTCAAGCTTAAGCTGCGGACTGTGCCAGTTGTCAAGCTTAAGCTGGGGACTGTGCCAGTTGTCAAGCTTAAGCTGGGGACTGTGCCAGTTGTCAAGCTTAAGCTGGGGACTGTGCCAGTTGTCAAGCTTAAGCTGGGGACTCAGCCAGTTGTCAAGCTTCAGCTGGGGACTGTGCCAGTTGTCAAGCTTAAGCTGGGGACTCAGCCAGTTGTCAAGCTTCAGCTGGGGACTGTGCCAGTTGTCAAGCTTAAGCTGGGGACTCAGCCAGTTGTCAAGCTTAAGCTGGGGACTGTGCCAGTTGTCAAGCTTCAGCTGGGGACTGTGCCAGTTGTCAAGCTTCAGCTGGGGACTGTGCCAGTTGTCAAGCTTCAGCTGGGGTCTATAAATTGTGGCGATGAATGTTGGGGGAGTGAGCTTCACACCTGAGCTGTGGCGGCCACTGGTGACGGATCACCTGCGGACGTGTTGTTATTTGGTGAGAGAGAGAGAGCGAGAGAGAGAGAGAGAGAGAGAGAGAGAGAGAGAGAGAGAGAGAGAGAGAGAGAGAGAGAGAGAGAGAGAGAGAGACTTTGAGTAGAGGAGGCGAGACGAAGGGGATTTTATTTCTTCATTATTATCAATATCAGTTTTCTTTAGCATTGCGACGTATCTTTAGTTCCCATTTTTATGTGCTGCACACGAGTCTGTCTGTATTGTTACTACGTCAGTGAAGCAAGACGACACAAACAGGGTCATTCTCCACGTACTTGAACCTCTCTCTCTCTCTCTCTCTCTCTCTCTCTCTCTCTCTCTCTCTCTCTCTCTCTCTCTCTCTCTCTCTCTCTCCATCATCTGAATACTGAACAACGTGGATATGAAACGTGATGCCTTCGCCCAAGTGCTCTACACGCTCCTGCTGTTGCTGTCACACAAGTGGAACATATGTCCCACCGAGCGTGCAGCGAGGGAGGGAAATATAAGATATGATGCACACTTGAAATGACAATATTTGCGAGTGGATGTAGTGTCAGTCTCCATCCATCTTGGTCGCAGAGACTTTCATTATCCAGTAGGTCTGGAGGGAGGCTCACAGACAGAGGAGGAAGCTGAAGATTCGTTATACAGACACATTTGACATGTAAATCTTGTATCCAGTTTGAAATATGATGTCGAATCCCTGGATGGATAAAGTCGAAATCAAGGCAGAAAATTAGTCGTCCTGATCTTGTAGCTTTAGCATTAACGAATAACCTTTGTGCTTCCTCATCGTGCATGATCTAAATTTGATGGAATCATAGAAACAAATTATTACGAGCTTCGCTGGTATTTTTAGGCGCCACTGACTCGAGAGCGAAATTGCATTGCAATATCTCTATCCTTGTCTGTTTGGGTTGCAGCGGGGGATCTTCCTGCAACTTTTCATCTGTACCGAAGGAAATAACATTGCAGTTCCTCGTACACATTTTGACACCGGCGTCATAACGCTGGAATGCAGGGGCCGTGTGGCCAACACAGAAGCAAGATGTGTATATAAGTCAAACCTTCGTGTCCTCCAGGTAACAAGAAAAGATCACCGTGGAAACAGACAGACGGACGCAAACCACGTAGATCTGACTCCAGGAAAGACGGAAAGAAAAACGTGAAGGAAGAGAAATGAGAGAAGATACGAAGAGAATTTCTCTCCCCTGTCAGCGAGGGGTGACGAAGCCGCGTCTCCTTTCCCTGTGGAGAGGACATAACAAATGAAGCCAGCAAGTTTGATATTGACACAGGAACCGACGTTGACAAACCTCTGACGTGTTTTGTGGAACCATAAAGTCAGAAATCATCTTCAGGATGAGTCACTCAGTCAGGTTACGAATGTTCCAAACAACGAATGAGGTGTGAGGTGCTGTTGGCTCAGTACACAGCAGCTGTCTTGCTGCTTGCTTTATGAATATTTGAAAGCAAAGACAGTTGGACGTGAACAAAGCAAGGAAGGGAAATTTTGATGTGTTTATAAAGTCTTCCATCATCCATGTGGAAATGATGATTGATATCTGACTTAATGAGTTCGAAACGTCGGCCTATATCACTCAGATCACAGTACCAGTCTTGTGGTCTCCAGTAATGCTA